>NW_020956369.1:50016-159462 GCF_003031625.1 Empidonax traillii
CATGGAAGGAGCATGGACACAGTGCACTGCAAAGGGCTCAGAGGAGTCCTCAGCTGTGTGGTTGTTACTGATCGTGCTGATAATGTTGGGCCACTCTGTGATATGTTTCAAGAGAGGACATTAAAACACAATAAGGGTAAATAACTAGAAAATTCCTAATTTTCTACTGGTGGTGTAAAAGAAGAAAGAGATCATTTATAGCAATACACGAGCTATATGGATTATATTTGCTATATTCTGTAACAGAGTTGTCTTTAAGTTCTGAAGACACTTTATGTGTCTTCACTGTGTTAAAGATGTAAAGATCCACACTCTCACTCATCTGGACCTCTGAACTACCTGGGCTGCTCATGTGCATAAGGCTGAATGGGTTTGGATCCTCAGAATGTTCCTCTGTCTCTCAGTGGAAGTGTTCTGGATTATTAGATACAGGATTGCACTTTCACACTGAGAGTCATGACTGGCTCAGCAGAATCTTTGAGTACTTTTCAGGTAAACTAAAGTGTATTAAAAAATTACTCAACAGAACTCCTGCAAGACTGAACTATATTTAGAAAAAAAAAAAAAAAGTAAAGTTAACAACTAAAGTATTTCCTGAGTGATATTTCACAAAGTCTCTGGATGGTTTTACTCTTGCAGTTACTTTGAGCGATTTTGAGCTTATGTAAGGGCCAGCAACGAAAAGAATGAATGAAATCATGCTTGCATCTGCCTAGCTAGTTTCATTTCGTAAGAGAAATACATGTTTTTATACACAGTTGTGAAGGAATAACTGAGCAGTGCCGAAGAACCTGCTGAACCCAAGGGCATGCTCAGAGCTGGAACAGGCCTTCTGCAGGTCTCTTCAGATCTGGTTGGGGATCAAAGCACGCCCTGATAACCCCAGCACATTCAGAGTGAAATGAGGGAGGGACGAGAGATTGTTGCCAAAAGAGAAAATCTGAATTCTGGCAGTTCTGAACCTTAAATGTAGGTGGTAGATAAGAAGAAGGTGTGGTAGAAATCGAGTGAGTCCTCCTACTCCCGTAATAGAGTGGAAGAAATCATGTGTCATGTACTCTGGATGCCTGTGGTGCCAGAAAGAAGGGGGTGGGGTTAGCTCTTCCTCTTTGTATCATTATTTTCACTTTTTTTTTTTTTTTCATCTTTCTTGCTTGTGATTTTGTCTGTTCTTCCCCACTGCTGATGCCCAAATTCTCCTGGAACTTCCTGTGTCTCGCAGCTGAAAGACTACTCTTTCTGTTAACTGTCTCTTTTTTACATCTGTACAAGAAATTGTTTTCTGGCTTGTTCACAAATCTAAATAATAATAATTATAATGACGGTAATAATAAAAATTCCTGCAAAGCATTAAATTAGTTTTTCTTTACCGACATGAATTGCTGCTGTTTGTCAGGTGGAATCCTCCTTTTGTTCCAAACATTTCAAACAGTTCTTCTGAAAGCTTTTTTTATCTGGTGACACCGCAGCTAGATGAGTTGCTCTGGATTACAGATGTTTCTTTCCCATTCTGCCTAATAGGAAACATCATCTTCTAAGAGAGCAGGCAGCTGCCATCACTGGGATGGACTCTGGGCTCCCTTGATCGTTCTCAATCTATCCTTTTGTTGCTGTGTCTCTTTGCAGAAATTCCTAAATACCTGCTATTCAGCAGCTATAACATCCATCTTGTCAACAGCCAGGTAATGGAGCAATTTTCTCCTTGCTCCCTTATCCTTCACACATGCTGAATAAAAAGCATTTCATTCAGAGTGAGAGAGCATTAATGTGAGAGGCTGATCCATGCCCCCCTCCCTCCCTGCTCAGGACGCCCCTGGAATGCTCCAGGGCAAGGCACTTCCAGAAATGTTGGTTCAGATGTCATCAACCAGAGAAGGCAGCTGATCCCACACAACCCGGGTGAGTGTGCTGTCAGCCAGGCTTTTGGAGATAGGGGATTGGCACTACCACTTCCTCAGGCACTTTTGTGACGCTGCTCCCCCTCTGCCCCCGCTGATTCTCTCCGGATGAAACCAGTTGACCACTTAACAGTTTCGGGATGACTAAGGCAGCACTTCCCGGTAAATTCACCCTCCTCCACTCTGCTGCTGAGCTTGCTCCTTTGTGCACTCTCGTTTCTTTATCGTGTCTCCCCTTTCTTTCTTCCCCCTCTTTATATTCCCTTTTCCTGGCTACATTCTTCCCCATTTATGTGCTCTTTGGGGTTGCCTGTGCACCCCTTCTTTCCAGTGTGACTCTTTTCTTTGAAGTTCCTATTTCCACAGCCCAAGTCACTAGGACACACAGCTCTTCAGGCCATTATACCTGAGAGGTCTCCTAATGAATGTCTTTAGTAATAGAAAACATTTAGGTAAATTCATCTGGGAAGAGCATTTTGCTGTCAGATGCACCATTTTGCATTTAGCCACTGTCATATCTGCCTGGCTCTCTGATGGTAGTGCAGTAATCATACCCTCAGTGGCTCTGTGGTGTTCTACTTGACATGGAGCCTGTGGAGAAGATGCATCTTGATGTCTAATTCCTTCCCTTGTCTTCTCCAGAGTGGTTCATGGGCAATACAGTCAAACAGTTTCAGTGTAAGAGTAAGAACAAACCAAAGGTGCCCCAAGGTCATCTCCTCCTGTCCAGCTCCAGGTGTTCACATTGCCCAGACCTGTCTCTGCTTTCAGGTGTGTCTGATCTTACACTGGAGTGTGCAGAGCACCCTGTGACACTGCAGGGAAGGAAGGATGTGCCTACTGGACCCAAGTAACTTTAAAAGATACATTCCCTCTTCTCCCTGTTCATCCCCTCCACTGAGAAAGATCCCACTTGGCAGTCACTCTGCACTTCAGCGTGTTCAGTGTGTTCAGGTGTTGCACTCATGAACAATGAGATACTTAACACCAGTTGGCAGCACAAAGCATTATTTTGTGAATTGTCTTTGAAGCATTGCTTTAAAATTGGTTCTAAATTTGGGCTTTGGAGATCAAGGATAAAACATCTATTTTGAGCTCACAGTTACTGTGTGGTTTCAGCAAACAAAACGAAACAAAGCATGTGTTTGAAAGTATTCTCCTTCAATCTGTGCTGGCAGTAAGGGATCAATACCAAGCTGTACAAAGCAAGAAGAGCCATTGTCTTGCTCTTGATGTACAAGCTGATCTTGCAGTGATGCTCTCCCATCTACAGCACATGCTGAGGGTGTTAAAGGTGAGCAAGCACAGCTCAAGTCTGCTACACTTTCTCTATCCATTTCATTAATTAACTCCTGTAGGCTGAGATTATTTTTCTTTTGTGTTTGAACAGAGGCAAAACAGCAGGGTTTATTTCATAATATGTAGTGTAAGAATGAAGGAATCAAATTAAACATTTGTTTCACTTTCTTAGCTTTCTAGGTACCCTAACCACCAGTCTATTTTAAAGGAGATTACTAAGCTTGAGGTGAGAATTTTACTGAGTAATACAGACTTCCTTTTTCCCCTTGGTGTTAAGCATCCAAGATTTCTCAGTCTGAAAGTTTAAGTTTTACTGGGTAGCAGAATACAAGTAGATTTAAAAAGTTTTACACAACCTCACTTGTATATGGCATTGAGAGGACTGGAATCTTAAATAGAAAAATGGACACAATTTCTATGGGAAGATTCGAGATGCACTTTTGTTCTGGTAAATGTATACCTGTCTGCTTCTCATGTATCTCATGCATAAATTGTGGATTTGTCTCAAACAGGTTAAAAAAAAAAGGACAGATTTTTAAGTACAAGAACAAAACACACTGAAGGGGATTTAAATTTCTTTTGCTATTTCCCTTATTTGTTGCACAACTGAAATAATGACATGAAATTATTTAGCAGCCTGTGATTACTACAGACAATGGAAGGAGATTGTTTATCTGCCTGTTTCCACAATGAAATGTGAATTCTATGCAATTGACTACTCTGATGTTAATAGCTATGAAATCACTTCTCCCTTAGTCTGTGCATTTACTGAGTAAGGGAAACTTTTTGGTTTAAAATTTCCCTCCCCCACCCCCCCCAGTTTAAAAACCGTAAATATCTCTAATCAAATTTATGACCAGTTAATAGTTTCTGATTCAATAGGAACAAAACCAGCAGAAGTAATTTGCATGATATTTAGTGGTTGCTGCTGTGCCTGAAGATTTTACCTCAGTCCCTTTCCTCATCCCTCTCTTGCCTGTGCCCTGTCTCTGTCCAGGGCCAGAAGCAGATGCTGAGGGAAGAGAGAAAATGCAGGAAAGCACAGGTGTTACCCCACAGATCCCCTCCTGCCTCCTGCTGTTTGTTTTTTCCCCCATTCTCCCCCTGGGAGCTCCCCTGCAGAATTAATGCTGCACGCTGCAGTCTCTCTCCCCCTCCTTCAAAACTCAGCCACCTTTGAATTCTCCTCCATAACCGGGCAATTTTAACATATTAGTGAGCCCAAATGAGACAAGTGTAAATTTAATGAGCTCAATCTGTTTAGCACTCCTGGAATTACTCCTGTGATGTTTCCAACACTGCGGTACAATCTGATGGCCATTAAGAGGAGAGTTTGATGCATGGACAGATTTACCAGGCACAGTAAGGACACAGGTACTAGCTAGATGCTCAAGATGTTCAGTTTAAATTATTTCACCGACTCAAGTCTACCACTGAAGGAAAGTGAAAATGCACCAATCCCCTGTCACCAAATGCAGATGAATGTATCTGCTTTTCATAAGGCAAAGGAACTTCAGGCAGGGTGTTTCCCTAGGCCAGTGGTGGTAGCAGATCATATAAGAGTCTTCTTCCTCTATCATTTTTATCTCCTTCTCTGTGTTAGTTCCACTTATCAGTGACAGCAAATGGGGATGGGGGCAGTGGGAATTTCAGTAGATGCACCACAGACCTTGCAGTAGGAAGACAGTCAACCAGTGTGTGTGACACCTCAGAGCGAGAGTTGCGCTCTGGGTGAAAGGTGCACCAGGGTGAGGGGAGCTCCTGGGGAGACTCTCTTTGCTACGTGCAGACTTAGAGCTCCTGCTCCAAGTCTGGATGTCATGTGTGCAGATCTGAGGCACACTTGAGGGCCAGAATCAGCACAGAGACTTGTAACTTGCAGATACGATCTGCAGTTCAACGCCGTGGAATTCGCAAGGGAAGTAGCAAAGGGTGGTTTAGTCCCAACCTGAACTAAGTACGTCCTGCCAAGGGAGGAACGGAGGACAAGCATGTCTCTCTCCCAGCCAAGAGATTATGTCCTGGCTATCTGCATTTAATGAAATTTCAGCATTGCTCGAAATGGAAAAAACCCCTCTGTGCCAGGGAGATGGTGTCATACCTCCTGTACGTATCTAATCCTACTGCTAGGTCCCTGGATTTTGTTTCAATTGGTAATGAAATCAAAGCATATGCTGGGCCTATCCAGGGAGTGGCTTAGTTTGTGTAGCTGAAGAACAATCACAAGACAATTTTCTAAAAACAATAGGAGATGAAAGAGGAAGTTTAAACCACTTCCCACTTGAGAAAACACAATTCTGCTGATTCACATCTGTGCAGAATGATAGGGTTTTTTTCTTTTACCCCGTCGTCCTCAGATTGCCAAGATTATATTAATAGGAGAGTGCAATAGGACACTCCCAGATGTAAACCCAGTAATCAAACACAAATTCTTTAACTATAATTATCTCTTCAAATTTCATCTTAGGTTTCAGTTTTTAGTTTCCCTTCCTGCCATATACTTTGTGCAAATACTCTGGTGTTATTCAGTGATACTTGGACAGAAAAACCACATTTACTGGTGCCCCACAAATTCTGAAAGGGCTCATCCAGAATAGCATGGATACCATTCACAGTTCAGAAATTCACCCTGTGCAAGGTGTGATGTTTAACAGGTAAACTGAAAACTGCCACTGTGAACAAAGAGGGGTGTTAGGGCCTTTATAAGTTAGCTCTTGGGTCCTTCGTAAAACCAGTTGGTGGCCAACCCTTGCCCTTTTAACCTAAAAAAAATGTGGCACAAAAAGAGAGTTCAAGATGTGACGAAAGTCGCACTTTCCGTACGAGATAAACCCTCCATAAAAGAGGAACTTCAGATGTTTTCCCCATCCAATTTCATAATATCGAAGAAGATGAAAAAAATTTTCAGATACATCTGACCTCTGGGAAGGAACTGAGAGATGTGTAAGCTTATAAGTAGGATTAATTGACTGCTTAGGATTCAATGTGTGTGTTTGAAAGGAAATGCAATCACCTCCACCGCGATTTGCCCTCGCTGAAATCAAAAGTAAAACTCCTGTTCACTTCCACAGGGCACTGTTATTTAGTTTGAAGGAAGCACTTGCTCAGCTCCTGCTGTCAGTGCTGCAGTACCAAGAAACAATATAGAATAAAAATGCACAGTACGATTTGTTTGTTTGTTTGTTTTACTCAAGTTATCAGTCTTTGTTCATCTCTTTCTGGAAAAAATCAAGGTTTATATCTTACTATACTATTTCTACAGCAGTGAGTTTTAAATAGCCCTACATGCAATGTCCTTAACTTTCATCTCTTTGCGTGTACCAGCAATCTGCATGACGCTGATTAAAAGAAACACAGACTGTGACCTATCCATTTAGATCTATGTTTGATGTGTGTATATGCCTCTCCTGGTTTTGGTTTTTTTTTTTTAAAAAAAAGATAGTTGCAAATCGTTTGAAATGGGTTAAAAATTAAAATTTCTCCCTGTGAAAACTGGTCTTTAAAAATATGAACTTTTTTCATCCCTTACTTTCTGTTTCCTTTTCCCATTATGACTGCACAGATGTGGAAGCAGAGGGGAGTAGAAGAACTCACAAGCTAGGCAATGAAAAAGTCGAGAATACCAAAATGATTGGTTGACTTAAAATATTTAAATTGTAAATAATTCCACTGTAACTTTAGGTAAAATACTCTATTTAAAGTATTTACACTGAATGATAATTTGTCATTTTTGACGAGTTCTTAATAGTGTGCATATAGTATTTAAAAGGATTATTTTAACATAGCACTGTTATCAAATTTGACACTCACTTGGATTGCATCACTGACATCAGAGCATCTCAGCAATTAATGAAAATCTACAGAGACTGGAAGATGGGACTGAAATAATCCTTTCTGAGAAACAGATTTGGAAGCCATTGTATTGGTTTCCATGGGGACTAGCAACAAAAATACTGGCAATGAACCTATCGGGGGAGTTTATGGGAAACATGAACTCCTTTCCTTTTTTAAAAAATTTTTCTTTTTCCATTCATTTTAAAGTAAATGCAAAAGCCAAATATAAAAATACACATTTCATGAGTAAAAAAAAAAAAAAAAAACCAACAAACCACAAGTTTGTATTTATTTTAAGCTAACTAAAAAGAGTTCAACAGTCACTGCAGGAAACTGAGAGTTTGTAAAGCTGCTACTTTTTTTGTAGGCGTTTCTTAATATAGCTGTCACAGCTAATATTAATTTTGAGGGTAAGCATGAATCAGATTATGCAGCAGAGAATAAAAGTCTTCACCCACTTGCAATATTTCATTCAGAAAGAATTTTTTTTTTTTTGTTCATATCAATAGGAATTACAGCAAATCTCCAAGATGTGTAATATTACGACCCTGGAATATTATACAAGCTTGTAAACTCTTATGCCAAGTGTACAGAATAAAATACCAGTTGTGTTATTAGTTGCTACTGTTCACTTAGCACAAACTGTGTTTAAATGCTGCCAGATTGTACAGTATTGATGTGAGTAGGGCCAAATTCAAGGTACAGGTTTTACAAAAATACGGATTTGGGAATATTTAATTTTCAGGGAGTTCCGTAGAACTTGAGAGAGGCAAAATAATTTCTGGCAGCTTAGGTCCCTTCTGACATAGAAATGATGTCATGAGCTTGAGTCCTTGGAGAGGTCCTGTGCTCCCTGCTCTCCCACTCCCGAGACTCCTTTACAGACACCAGCTGTGCAGAGCCAGGAAAACACACTCTAGGACAACTCGAGTCCTCCTTTTGCCTCAGAATACATTCCTCTCTGGGAACATACATACATGCTACAGATGTTAATCCAGATTTTGAATGCAAAAGGCTATTTGAAGGTTTCCAGTATGTGTGTCTCTTTTCTGTATCTCTGTGCTTCATTACATGGGCATTATTCTTCTTTTCTTGACCGAACTCCTTCAAGATGAACCTTCCTGTCCCTCTTCCTCCCCGGTGTTTTTTCAAGCTAAGGAGTCCTTTGTGGTTTGAGTTGGAAGCTGGGAAGTGTTCTTGTGACTCACTTGTCTCCTGTTAAAGCCAAACTTCATCCAGACCCCAGGAGTGAAAACCAGCAGTTGTTGATCTTCTCAGGAGGCAGAAACTCTGCACCTTTTCCTGGGTGAGATGGCTGTTCTGTGTGTGATGTTTTGCTATTTCAAACACAGCATGTTTTTATAATCTCATCTAATGCTAGGGTTGGCCAACTAGCCCTAATCTAACTGTTAATTTGTGTGGCATTAGGGTAGAATATTTTATTTTCTTTCAATATGATATCCTGAAAATAACACCTGAAACGTATTATATATTGTATCGTTAGTCAAAATTTATGGGTTTGTGTGTTGTGTGTTTATCATAGAAGAAGGTGTGTGGGTTTTTTTAACTTATTAGGGAGATATAATTTTGCAAGTTAAATTCTTTGGGAAGATACCCTAGTTTAAAATGGGATTTTTAATTACTATTATCAAAACCGCTTGGTTGGCTCTTATGAAGGTCTTCCAGACTGCCAGATCTGTAGGTAGGCACTGTCCACAGCACTACCCATCCCACTTACACCTCACCCGTGCTGGGAGAGGCTGGCAGTCAGAAAGGGACTCTCACAGGCACTGAAACCTCAGAGTAATAGAATTTATTCCAACTGACCCCCAAAGTTTGCAACTGAGAGAGATGCTCAGGAGGATCCAAGCTCAGAAACAGAGAGGTTCACAATTTTTCAGGAGTTCATCCTATCTAAGCAGTCGAACTGGAGTAACCTCAGCTCGCTCAGTGTTTACACAGCACCAACACCCCTGGAGACAACTCTGTGTGTGTCTATGAACACGCACTTATAATAGTAATATAAAGTCCAAAGCTTCTGAGTTTGGATAACAGGATTGTTTTTCTGACCCAGCTTGTGAGAAACAGTAGTGAATAACCTCTCCTATTATGGCCTGGATTCCCATGCTCGCTCTGAAACTCCTTGGCAATACTGCTCTTAAAAGGCTCCGACTACCTAATTGGAGTGTCTGAGCTGGAAGGCAGTTGACTCCTCAGTAGAAAGAGCAAACCTCTTGCAGAAAGTGATTCCAACTTAGAGGAGCTTGAATTGTCCATAGATGTGTCTCTTTCTTGTCACTGTTTTTTTTTTTTTAAAAAGTCTCCATTTTAGAATGGCTCGCTCTGTAGTGAAAGCAGAGATAGTGTCGTTGAAAAGTCTGGGCTTTAATCCTAATGGTTTCCTGTTTGGACAAATCACTTGTGTGTGCATTTCATTTTACTTTTTGGTTTTCTGCCTTGTTTTCTCATTTATAAGTAGTGTGTCTTTAATCTGCGAAGGGTACTGCTCAAAGTGTGGAGAAATCTCAGTTTCTCACACAAAAAATGTTTCTCCCATGAAGAATCCTATATAATCATAAAGGATTATGTTTAGCAGTTCATAAAGTCTACAGTTATACAGGAAAACAATTTCATTTAAACTTCTGTATGTGCAGTTTCATACAGCTGTTGTAAGCCCTACACTGAAGGGGAATCTTTTCACCATTGATTTTATGCAAATCTGATCAAATCCCAAATGGTGAGCAAGCTATGAACACCTATGATTTCATTCTTTTCCTAGTTGCACCTCAGCTTTTCAAGCCTTGATGATCTGAAAACTGAATCTGTAATTCTCTAAATAGACCGACTTTTTGTTCCCATGTGGTCTGGAAACTGTGTGTGCAGTATTTCAGTCTTTCTGCAAAGGCACACAGAAAAACAGCAAAACCCTAGTAAAGTTTCTTCTTATGATCTTCTCTCTGTCTCCATCCCAGCTTTAGTTCTCCGGTTCTCAGCCTGGGCAGTAAGTCCTGCTGTCCTCACGTTCACTCTGCCCAGGACCAATTGCTGCTCACAGCGATGGTCCTTGTGCTTGCAGAAGGACTGATGGACAGAGTGTCAGGGCCAGGAGAGGGGTCTGGTTTGCAGTGACAGGTTCTTGGATTGTGGTACTTTGTGACAGTAAGTCACATTGCTTGGGCTCTGCAGATGTGTACAGGTCTGTATTCTGCACCCTACAGTTGTATGGCAATTTAATTAGATCACAGTAAGTTTGGAGTGGAACTGTTGTAGTTGTTGCTTAGGTGATGTGCTGTGTCTCTCTGCACACCCCAGCTCTTCAGGAAACAGAGATTTCTCTTGACTGAAGTTCTAAGACAAGGGGAAAAAAAAAAAAAAAAAAAAAAAAAGAATAAAAATGATACCTGAGCCTTGGTTTAGATCAGTGCATTAACTTTCTGATCTAATCCAGGAGAGGGAGCTAACTTTCTAGCCATCACATCTGGCACACTGTGCTGGAGGAGTTTTTTCACAGCTGATATCCCATGTCTGACTGATTATTCACATATGCTGTCCCCAAAGGAGAGTCATCTTGGGAGTGCAAAACCACCCTCTCAAAACATTGGTTACCTCTGTTCAGTGCAGTAAATATAATTACATGACATATTCTTGACAGGGGAGTATTTATTGTTAATGTACTTTACTATAATTTAAACACTGTTGCACATTGTTTGCTCTCTTCCCCCGGCTCTTCTGCCTTTCGCCTATTAAGGAATATTAAGGGGATCTGAATTTCGTAGTTTCTCCACTGCAGCAAACGCTGCTCTGTGTGGCACTGTGGGAAAGCACTCCCAGCAGCAGGAATGTTTGCAAGCTCCTCTGCTCGTAGCCCGCTGCCAGTCTCGGTTGGTGTCCCAGGCACAGGGTGAATTGTGTGTGAGGCAGAGCACGCTCGGACCGATCTCTTTGAGAGAAGGAAGCCGGGAAGCAGCCTATGGAGCCCAGCTAAAGGAGGTGTCCGTGCTGCCGGGCTCTCCTGCCCTGCGCCTCTTCCCGACCTCCTGCCGGCAAAGCTGCTGCCCTGGTCGGCTGTCACTGCAGCTCCCAGACTGGGCTGGCACAGGGCAAAACCGACCCCTGGCTGCTGAAACGAGTTAATGAGTTAGAAAGGAGCACAAAAGAAAGAGAGGGAGACAGGCCTGGGTGTTTTATGGGTCCGCAGAGGGGAAATGTGCAGGCAATTGTGCAGAACATCTGCCTACGGGCTGTCCTGGGGATTGCTGGCCCCAGGCATCTGCCTGTGCTCACGCACCTCCCACAGACACATGTCCCCAGAAAACGGGAGAGCGGGAGGCTGACCTGGCTGCCCGGGTGCATCAGGGCACCCTGCCAGCTGCTGGCACGGGCACCTATCTCTGGCCTTGGTACCCCAGCCACCTCCTGGGCAAAGAATACCTGCTGACTCAGCAATCCCGTGGCTGTCTTTCTCCGTCTCTCTCCCTCTCTCTGTCTTTCTTCCCTACTGCTCTCTTTTTCCTTCTCCTGTTTCTTGTCTCTCTCACACACAAGCTTCAAGCTGTAATTGTTAAACAGAAGACTTTGAAAAACTGCCATGTGTATAATGGAAAAGTTCAGACCTTAGAGAGAAAATACAAAGAAAACTAAAGCACTGGCCTTTTTTTTTTATTTTATTTTTATTTTTTTGGTGAGTTTTATAACTTTGTGATTCTGTGTGCTTGAGGTTGGAGAAAATGTGGATTGAGAGGAGTAGCTCTGAAGCACTCCATTGCTCTCTTCACAGAGCCCAGCATCTCTGAAGGCATAAACAACTGAGTGCAGAGCAGATGGAATCACTTTTCTGTGTTAGTTATTTTAATACAAAGGAACATGGGGAAATTAATATGGAAAATAAAAAAGAAAAAAAAAAAGTCAATTTACCACATATTTAAATTGAACAGAACGCTAAAGTTCCAGAGAAAGGGAAAGAACTTTTTTATGCCTTTGAACATTTTTCATGTTTGTTTCACAACAGGCTGATGTTAGTAAACAAGTAAAACCAAAGACAAGAGAAATTCTCCAGGTCACATCATCTAGCAACAAATTCGGTCCCATTTAATGAGGAATAAGTAAACACTGTGGACTTGAATATAAAGGTGTGGTATATTAGCACAGACGTGCATAAGTTAAATTGGTAACATAAACTTGAGCCGTCTGTGGTGAGAAAATAAAAAGGAGGGAGCCATCAGTGCTCTGCACGTCTTGAAATGATTCAACTTGTGACATTAATCAGCTCAAAAACACATCCCATGTCACTGGAAAATACTCAGTAATACTGTAAGAGAGTCCTCTTGAAAAGTGTAGCCATGAAGAATGGCCCTTTACAGCTTAGTGGAGTTAATTGCAGCCAATAGTTCATTGAGCTAATTCGACCACTTTCTATTATCCGTGAAGGCTGAGCATGTTTCTGAATTATTTATTCGGAATTATTTGATGAATAGGGTGTGCAAGCGTATTTCAACCTTGAGAACTATCTGCCGTGACTATTACTGTGGAATTCACTGTTCACACTCTGTAATGAGCTAAATAAGTCATGTGGGTTTGTTTTCCTGTGATTGGCTGTCTCCTAGATTTATAGTTTTCAAGGAAGCTGGACTTCTACTGAAGTGAATACATTTTGCCTGGGTGATCACCCGAATTTCAGAGTAGCACACTTAAATTAGAAGAGCAGAACACAGAAACCAGCCTCTCACGTTTGCTGCTGTGACCTTTCATGTGCAGCTGTAGATAGAGGACCTTTGCTGACCACCAGTGAAGGTGTCCCCCGTGGTCAGACCACAACAATTCCTCCCCCAGTTAGAATGTTATACTTGGAAAGTGTTTTATCACTTGTATCTGTTTCATGAAGCCAACATTGTTACCCTGTTAACTGGCACCTTGTGTTGGGAGTTTCTGATAGACATACTTTGCTGTGCAGCTTTCTTTTCCAAGTGACGAAGAGTAACAAAACCTGTTTATTATAAGCATGACTGTCAGAACTGTCTGACACTGGAAATCCATGACCACCAGTGCCATGGCATGTCACAGGCTGGTTTGAGTGAGGTGGCCCAGGTTGGTGAGTGTCCCTGCCCTGGCTAAATGGGTATTTTCTCAGCTATTCAGTCGTATAACTGGCCCTTTTAATTAGGCAATGGGATTCCAGACACCAGTTATGGCAAAAACGCACGATGTTCATCTCCATTATCTCTGTTATTTAAGGCTTTCAGAAAACCACTAACCCTCACTCCTACACTCAAACAAGCACACACTAGCACACAGAGCTAAGCCAACTATTTAACTCCCAGTCATTAAGGATGTCAAAACATTCTGATATATGATATAAACTTATTATGACTGGATTTTGTTTTTATTAATGTAAGGGTTAGGTTGTGAAGAACAGAAGATTTTTTTAAGCCTCTTACTCCTTAGAGACAATGTGATTTGGTGGTTTAACATCGTAACATTTTAAAGGGCTTGTTAAACCCTAATCGGAGCATATTAAGTGCTAACATTTTTAAAGTGCATAATAAGACCTAAACATTTTAATAACATATTAACCAGTAACATAAACCAGACACAGTCACAATGTTGTCTTTTTCCTAGTGTTTTTCCTATAACAAGTTCAAACGAGTAACCAATACTTTTCACAACTATTAGAAAATTGAGGGATTTTTGTTCTCCATGTTTAAAAAAAACTCCCCAAACAAACAAACAAATAAAAAGTCGAAACAAAACAGGAAATTTCTGTATAAGAAACTTTGTTAGGAGTGAAATTTTAAAATTAATGCAGAAAAATTTCCTTTGAGAGCTCCTAAATGTTAACAAATAAAGCATACTGCTAGAGAAAAGGCTTGGTTTTAGTGAAATGATGTTTTGTACTGGGAAAATGATTTCACCTGAGAAGTTTTACTTAGATCTGATAATTTTGGAGTCTTTTGTGAACAAGAACTGTAGAATGGGCTCTTACCACTAATAAGAGTTCATGGGAAATATGTGGGGGATTTAATTTATTTATTTATTTATTTATTTATTTACTTGTCAGTACAATCTTCTGCATGCAATGCCGGAAAAGAGGTACGAGTACATTGATAGCGAGGACCAGCAATTTCCTCGGAGAAAAATTAACAAAAAAAAAAAAAGGAAAATACAATGTATCCTGTGAGCGTCTCTCCTTAATTGCTTTGGAACCTCTCGATGAGTGATTCCAGGCGCACCTTCCCTCCAGGCAGTTGAGCACACCACCCCTGCAACTATCCCAGCCCCTCCCAGGTTATGGTAAGGCATCCGATCCACCTCCTGGACCTCCATCTTCCCCACGGTGATTCCAGGGGAAGTTGTGGCTCAGCCCTTTCATCCCAGGTTTGGTCACAGCTGCTCCTGCTTTCCTGTGGTGGCCGTGACCCCAACACCTTGCAGAGTGGTGGCAGGAGGGGTGGCTTTGGGAAACAGTTTTATAAAGTGGCTTTGGAGGAGGTGAGCGAAGCTGCCACGTGGTACCTGGCTGAAAGTGGGCTGTAGCTCCCCTTGACGTTGACAGTCACAACAATGGGGGAACACACCTGGGGATGTGGGCCATAAACTGCTGTCTCCATGCAATCACCTCTGCGTTGCACTTCTGGTACCATGAGAGGCCAAGGCAGCCTAACTAAGCGGCCTGAACATGAACACCTCTCAGTGTGAAAAGAAACTCAGGGAGCAATGTGGCTTTTGCCTTGTGTCTGGGCACTGTTACTCTGATGTTTGGTTTTGTGTTTGTTTATTTACCCCGTGCAGTAGTTGGAAGTAGTTAAAACAAAACATAAACCCCCATGCTTATTCTGGAATAAGAGTGATTACAGGGAGGAAGAATTAATTCTAATATAACCACAGAGGTTTAACTACACCACTGTAATTGCACCATGTAGCTGGGAAAGCATTTCTGTGAAGACAAGCTCCAGTCAGAGAGAGAAAATCTTAAAACATCATAGACCTCATCCATAGAAGTATCTCTGTCGTCTCAGGCCAGTGATTCTTTATTTTGAGTAAATAACTTGAGTCAATAAAAGGAAAAGGCTTTGTATTTGCACAAACTGTATTCTGGCATCAATGTGACTGACATCCTGCATAATGTGGGACATCTGAGGTAGATGGAGCAGGACTGAGCTGCTTTACCGATGCTGTTGTAGTCCCTGATTTGGAGAATGAGGCACAGATTGTTCTTCAGGTCTTTAGCTCTTCGACAAGCAGAAGAGCAGAGGGGAAAAACAGTACAGAATATCTGTCCAGAGAGTTACACCTTGGGCTATGTCTAGGAAGGTCTGACTCTCCATTCTGTTTCTCCCCAAATCCTTTCCTCAACACTGTCCGTTTGGTCTGTATTTGAAAAAAAAAAAACAAACACAAACAAACAAAAAAACCCCCCAAAAAACAACAAATCTAAGTAAAACAGAAACCAACAAACAAAAACCCCAACAGATTTTATTCTGTGGCTGCCTCGTGAGATTCAACTACCGCAGTTTAGAATAAAGTGGCTGGGAACTGCCTGCCTTGGGTTCCCTGGTATAAGGTGAGTCTTTGGTTTCACAGATTGGTCTCTGTATCTGTTCTGCTGCCCATGCTGTCCTGCCAAGGCAGAAGGAAGATGAGTTGTTGTGCCATAAGAGACCCTGCTCTCTGCTGAGTCTTGTTGGGCAGTGTCACCTGTGTTAGTGGCAGCACAAGAAAGTGTTAGATAGGAACTTGGCTCAGCAAGGATCAGCACTGACTGGTGGCTAAAGGGGACTGATAAAGCACTGATGAGGGGCTGGCATGCTGGCTGCCTGAGTGCCACTTCCAAAATGGGATAAAATCTGCACTGCACGTTTATCCTTATCAGTTGTCAGTTTATGCTTTGAAGTAGTGTCACTGTGGAGCAGTGGGCATTATCTTCATGTCTCTGGAAAGGAGCTGTGTCATTCCAGAACCACAGGATGGCTGCAGTAGGAAGGGACCTGTGAAGGACCCCTTACACAAACACTCTGCTCAAGCAGGGTTGCTTGGAGCAGATTTCACAGGTACATGTCCAGGCATTTTTTGAATATCTCCAAGGATGGAGATTCCACAGCCTCACTGGGCAGCCTGTTACCTTTTATGAAGAACATCTGAGCCCTGTCCTCTCACAGCAGCTCAGTAACAACATGTTGTTACACCAGCAGCCACAGTTCATCTAATTGCTGTGACCTGGCGACCATAATGGCACTCTTCATGTTGGCATTAACAAGTGGCAGCATTTCATTGCTGCTGCTCAGCTTTCCTCATGTGAGCAGGTGTGTTTTTCCCAATTATTTTTTTGTTTTTAAGGAAAATATCTGATCTGTGCTAGGATGGCATTTGTAGACTCATGCTTGAGACCATCAAATGCTTGTAGATCATATTTGTGTGGTGGTAAGACTTACTCTGTAGGCTAAACTTCAAAGAATTGAAGCACAGATTCTAGATTCTCTGGCATCCTAATTTAGCATGTGATGCATGTGAACACCAAGCAATTCCCCTTATATCCTGATTCCTGAGTAATTGTGGTTTTGGTGTAGAAGACTTGGCAGAGTCAATGCAAAGGCAATGCTCTGTAGACTATGTGAAGTCTCTTTATTCTAAAAGTGGAAGATGTGGCTACCTGGGATGGGGGAGGCTCAGTTGTGAAGAAGCACTTGGGAGTTCCTGGGAAAGAAGGCTTAAAAAGGGAGAGTGTGAAAGATTAGGAGAACCTGTTTGAAACCCCGGCCGCTTTCTATACAGTGTCTGCCACGCTGAGATCAGAACATTTCTAAGCTGCTAAGTTGAGTACCTGGAGCTCTTTCAAAGTCCATAAAACCCATCTAAGGGAAAGCTGTAAGTGATCTCCCCAGGGACTGTGCAAGAGCACTGCACATGGTGTGTGTACCTGGATTAACTGTACTCTTGAGGATGAGCCAACCTTACCTGCCCATGGCCCTCCTCATTTCAATAGGAGTATTTGTGGATGCTGAATGTTCAGTCTGTGTTTTGTCAGCTATTGCTTCTATCTCATTGCACAGTTGCCTGCAGGTTACAGGGACTGTTTTTATAGAATGCAATAGATATGTCTGCCAGGGAGAAAAAGGCTCACACAGTCCTCTGGCTGGGTGTGAGTGCAAACACATTAGCACAGGTACTAAGTCCATGCTAATATACCTGCCTCATTAGAAAGGTTTATCAGCTCAGAGTCACGACTGTGATGAAGTCTAAATGGCTTCTAAAGTTCAGGGAATGTCTGGCCAGCAAGGAGAACCAGCAGAAAATTCTCAGGCCTGTTAATCTATTAAGGCATCTCCTGTGGATACAACATGTTAGGAGAGTGGAGTTGTGTTGTGGAGACCATATCTGGGAGGCTTTTTTTGTTTAAACTCTAATTATTTTATTGAAAATATCAGAACATGTTTTAGGGTATTTAATCAACTGGACTGGAATAGCAGATGAAAAGGGAAGACAATTAGAAAAGTTTTGCCAGATGTTTGCAAATTCTAAATTTTTTAAGTACCTGTATAATTGTCTTAGAGAAATATCCTCAGCAACCCAGTAGTTTTACTCTGCTAGGCACAGGCTTGAAAACTTGCAATGGTGGAAATAAATTTGAAATATGACTGCTTTTAACCAACATGTATATTTCTAATTTATTAGTATAGACTAAAATCCCCCTTGGATAGCTCCTAAACTTGGCAAGAGAATCAAACATTTGCAGGCACCATTTACAGAAATGAAAGCACGTGGTCCAGGATAAAAAGCAAGGAGAGCATGGCATGACATTAAATGCTGAAACTTCCACACTAACTTAGAAGAATATTTCACACCAGGTTAAAAGGGCAGGCTTGAATCTTTTCCAGTACACTTGAATATATAAAGCCTTTCGACAGGAAGAGCTGATGGGTAGGGATGGAAGAGCATCACAACTCCTAATATGTGTTCATCCATTGCTTCTTTTATAAAATGTGAGGGGTTTAGGTGAAGTACACTCCTTTTCAGGCAGTGTATAGGATTGTAACAGATTTTAAGTAGAGTGCAAGTTCCCTTTTTTCCTTGGAAAAAAAAAATGTTGATGTGAAATTGAAAACTCCTTTCGGATGCTTGCTGGGCTGGCAGGATGTCAAGTTGTTTGGCTTGACTTTCTCTCTCTTTCACTCCCTTCACATTGTTTACAGACAACATACTCAGCTCCAACTGACTGTATTCAAACACCAGCTAATTATGGGCAAGAGGATTTGGAAAAGGGCACCAGACTGAAGAGTCTCCATGCCTTAGACTGGTCAGGGATATACCTTGCTGCAGGCAAATCGCAAGGTGCTGTCCTGAGCAAAGTGTGTGGGATGAGAGAGAGAGAAACTGTGAGATCCAAAGGGTACCATGTGTGGCTTTAGAGGGGAGGGGTTCACGTCTCTGCTAAGGAGTGTGATGGAGCATGGAAGCTTGTGGGAAATTCTTGGCCACTTACAGGTTAAGAATTACTGTATCAGATTTGGGGGTGGTCCCCAGAGGTCCCTTTCAACCCTAATGATTCTGTGACTGTGAAGTTTGGCAGTGCAGCCACCACAGAGGAGGCTAAGCCAGGCAGAGGCTTTGTTTTGCTGTTAGCCAAAGAACTCTTGATATTCCTGAATTTTTAAAATATATGAAGCTTTCTCTTTTTTTAAAGCCTTCTTTTTGTTTTGGTTATATACCCTTCTTGTCAAATGAAGTTGAAATAAATAATGTGATATGAAAGGTAAGTAACTGGGAGTCTGTCAGGTTTTTATCTTCTCTTATCTATGTGATGTGGAGTTTTGCATATACAAGATGATTAGTGACTGAGCGAGACCTGGATTTTAATGCTTTATCCAGAAAATTCACTCAGCTTTGCACAGAGTCATATGAGATTCTCTGATTGTCTGGGGAGAAAAAAAAACCAGCAAAATATTAAAAATCTGTGTCCAATCTATGTCATCTGCTTAAAGAAATTACGTGGTAGGGGAGGGAAAGTAGAAGAGTTGGATCCTGTTATGACTAAGGAAATTTTCTTCAGGAGCCTCATCTACCAAGTGTGCTTATCTGTTCTCAGGAATTACAATGTGGTTAGTTTACAGTCTATTATGCAAAGTTGCATGCAATGTGTTAATGATATTGGCAATTTAGTAACTATGTTCTGCACTAATTAGTAAAACTGAATATCATATTGCTCATCCTGGATCACTTTCAATGCTGCTGCATATTTTTTCAGTGTGTTCTAGCTCTTGTCATTAAAGCATGTATGTGCAAGCCAACATACCTTGTGAACTCTGGAAAGAAACTCAAAGCCCCTAGTGTTTTATTGTGTCTGTCACATTAAGCAAGAGAACAATCTGGTGGTTTGATGAAGAGATTACTGTGGAAGGACAGCTTCTGTGGTTTAGGGAGTAGAACTGACTAGAATCCTTTTCCATCACCTGTGTTCAGTGCAGGGTAAAGGACAATACTCTGTTATGGGAATATAGCTGAGAGAGAAGATTTTGGCACAGTGAATGTAATTACATCCTCACATTTCAATGTTTTGGTCAGAGGCAGGTAAAATTGAAGGTTGCACGTTGCAAGGTCCCTGTCATCTTTATTCCTGGTGTTGTCACCCGTAACAAATTTTTAGGAGTTAAGCGTATTTGTCTTCTGTGAAGTGACTGAATGGGAAAGTATGGAAAAGGGTTAGTGTTACAGTAAGAAAAACCAGCTATTTGGAAATGGTTTTCCCTCAATATTAGATATACAAATGTGTGTCAAATTTGTACTGTGCTGAGTTCTCTCAAGACCGCTGTGAAATGCAGATGTGTGAGCAGTTAAACATCTTTTGGGAGATGGATGGATGCTTCACTTAGAGACCTAAGAAGAGACCTGTTGCCTGCTCCAACAGCTTGAATGTTAATCTAGACTCCCCAGCCTTTTATAAAGTCCTTGGACAATGAGTGCAAGGATTGAACAACCCTCAGGGAGGAACCCTAGAAACTGAGAGAAGACTTGAATTGACGTTTGAGATTAGCAAACCAAACTGGATCACACAGAGACCTTGAAATACTTACAATATCTGATTGAAGATATTCATGTGATACATTCTGTGCTCCAGTGCACTAGCAAAGCCTTTTTGGCCTCAGTGTGTAGTGACATTCAAAAGAAAAAGACATCAGCTTCACTGGTTCTGAGCTGGTTACCAGCACTCATGTAGAGATGTGGAGGTTTTATTAACTAATTCTGTAACAGCGTCAGCTTAAGGGTTCAGAGCAGTTAAAAAGGTAAATAAATATTCAAAGTTAATAGAGAGAAATAGAGGGGAAATAATAATCCATGGAACAGTTAAGAGACCTCTCAGAAAAAGGAAATCATAAACAGAATAGGGTCTGTGTGACTGAGCGCTAAGCAAAACCGTTCAGTCACCCAGGAGAAGGGGCTGGTCCCTGGGGAAATCTGTGGCAATTTGTCAGACAATTTTGTAATTCCCTCCCCTCACCCCCAAACTGGTATAACTCAGTTATGTTTCACACTTGCTGAAGAGGAAAGCAAGCAGCATTGCTGGAACTGAAGCTGTTTTCACAGCAGCCTTCTCACTGAGCTTTCATGGGAAAAAATTAGGAGTGGGACCATAGTCAGCACGCTCAACCTCTGCCCTAGAAATAACAGGATCTAGCTGTTGTGGGGCAGGAGGGCTCTGGGTTAATTCTGGGTTAATTCACCGGCTGAAATGCTTGGCATCCTCATCTGCCCAGTGGGTGCTGCCCTCACGGAGCTGGCCTGAAAGGAGGAGATACAGTTTACACTTTTCCCTGCTCTCCATGGCTCAGGGATGCTCAAAGGAGCCTCCGTATGTATATCCTTGGTCTTACAGTGCCTTTTTCATGGCTGAAAGAGTGTTGGGATGGTGTATTATTCTGTTTAAACCTTAGGCATCATCTCTTTGTCCTCTTGCCCTGGTTGCTGCTCGGTGAGTTCTGCAGAGCACTTGGAAATGTGTGTATTTCCCTCTTCCACTTGTCAAATCCTGTTCCCCTACTGCAGAATAGTCCTATCTTGTATCTGTCTGCTAATGGAGCCCTTCAAAAAGGATAAGCATGATGTTCTTACCCATTTTTCAAAACGGGTGAATAAACGCAGATTCTGACAAATTCTAAATATCCAGAAGTGATTTTTTCATATCAGAGTTGTTGGTTTTTGTTTTTTCCTTCTTCACACAAATATATCTGTGCCCGTAAAAGTGTCATCAGATGCAGGGTGGGGTAAAGCAAGAGGAAGAGCTCCACCCAAGCTTAGTGGTTAGGACACTCATCCGAGATGTGGGAGATCCTGATTCAAGCCAGTGTTTTCCTGGTTCAGAGTAGGGACTTGAACCTGCTGACTATTGAGTTGGGGATGCAGGGCTCGGTCTCCCAGGATATTTGAGAGGTTTTGTTTTTCTTCTGTATTGTGCTGAAGGCAAATTTCAAACGCTGAAATTATTTTGCTGGAAACGGAACATCTCCGTTCCAGCCAGTCCCAACTCCCCACATGGCAAACTCAGCCAGGGCTCTGAGAAAGCAGATTTTGCCGTGGCTGTGGAAATGAACATCTGGAGGCAGAGCCATAACTCACAGAATCACACAATATGCCGAGTTGGAAGGGGCCCACAAGGATCATCGAGTCCAACTCCAGTTGAGCCATTGTATGCCAGAAGGATGTCCTTTGCACTGTGAGCAGGGGTGTCAGCAGCCAGTTGCTTGCCTGCTGCACACGGACACCCCTCCAACCAAACCCCCAAAACCCTCATGGGCCAGAGGTTTCCACCAGAGCACTTCACCTTTGGATAAATATAGAAGAGCTAAGGCAGCTTCTCTGCACTGCAAATACTCTAAAGATACTATTTCCTGTGTCTTTCCTGCCTGCCACCTTTCACTGTACTGGTTTCATTCCTAAGGATTGGGATTATCTGCAGAACACTGAGCCACACTAACACGGCCATTTAAGTAGCTTTGCTTTAAGCTTTCAGGCCAGCCAACAAGTAAAGGAAGGAGCTGGTTGAGAGGTGAGCTGTGCATGGAAAGTAAAAGGGAGATCATTGAACTGCCACTTCTGTGAAAATTTGACTAAATCTGTTTAATGTCTGATTAAACCATGTAATTCTGGTTCATTGTTGTGTGTATCCAGCATTTTGGTGCATCTAGGTGACCTGTCATCACCTCAGACAACAATTCTCAAAACAAGAGACTACTGATTTTTTTTTTTTTTCCTCAATGAAGGAAAATTCTACCTTACCTTTACTGAAAAACAAACTTGCATGAGCCTGTAATTACACCTCTAGTATTTTCTAAGGAAAAACGTTCTGTTTTGGAACTAAGTTAGATTTTGTTGAGCAGTATAATGCATGTATTCTCATTACTTGGCTACTATTTAGTAAGAGCACTGTTTTGGTTTCTGAAAAATTATAAGGGATTCCAGGTAAAGAGAAATTATAATGTGATGAGAGACATTGAGAAAGAACATATAACTTTATGTTTATAAAGCTGAACTATAGAAACTGAGTGACTTCTTACGTAATAGATCCAGACTCAGCTGGGGAATGGTAATTCATACCTATTTATCTTGAAGATCTATCACTTTTAATGAAGGATAATAGCACTCACAACAGCCACATACATGCCTGGAAAAAGCCCACGTGTGTAGGTGCAAAAATTTGCCTTGCCTCGGGCACATGCACTTGAAAAATTGAATACTGTGGTTATAGGTTGGTTTTGGCAGAATCATGAAGAAAAAAAACCCACACCAAACAATATTAATATCTTGTCAATTGTAATGCTGTATCTCTTTAACCCTCTGATTTGTTTTTTTGTAGTTTTTTTTTATTTTTTTATTTTTTTTGTGAGCACACCGCAGTACTTTTGGAGTGACATGTTGGAATTGTAGAAAATTTGAACGGCTAAAATCGTCTCCTTGGTGCTACTTTGGTTTTCAACCTTTTTTCTTGTCTCTGTTGCTGTACTTTTCTGCAGAAAGACCAAATGGAGGGATCATACTTGTTCTTAATATATCCTTTTCAGGAGCAAAAAAACCCAAATAAAATTAAAAAGCCATTTTATGATGATTGCTTCTTGTTGCTTCTGTCACAGGCATCTCTGGAAGCATCCATATTTTTCCTTTGAGTAAGGACAGCTCATCAGTCCAACACATATCTCTGACAGTGAGAGGTAAGGGATTGCTGGGTTCTTGGTCTTCTTTTTTTTTTTGCATATCTCTATTTAGGGCAGCTAATAAATAATAAGCAGAAAGTTACTAGCTAGTAATTGTGCAGAGCAGTATGAGAACAAATTACATTTGTTAGTATGTGGTTTTAGAGAGAAGGATTTTGTGTGTGTGTGCTGTTTTTACAAGCCAGAGCAGTAGAAAGCTTTTCCACTCAAGAGCCTCTGTAAGTACATTGTATTTAAGAAGGTTTTGGTTTTGTAAGATGGCTAATTATTTTTATTTAAAAAGATACATAAACAATTTAGCAGAGTTATTTAAAATCCATTTGCTTTCACTATAGTAGATATTTATTTCCTTGCCATTTACAATGTATTTCTCAAAATTGTTTTCTCCTTTCTATCTCCTTGCCAGCTGGATCTTTATTCTGCCATTGCTAGCTGCCCTTTTTTTCTGCCAAAATATGAAACATTTTAAAAATACATTAAAATGGTTTAAAATTAGACTATATGAGTATAATTTGGAAAATATGTTAGATTGACTCAGTCTAATGAGTCAGGCCTATTTTCTAGATGTGTTGGGTATATTGTAATATTTTATCTGAGTGTCAATAACTCAATAAAGCAAAGAAAAGGGGGATGAAAACAAAAAAATGCTCCAGCGAAGCAAAAAACAAACAAACAAACAAGAATAGTGTAAGTACAGGAACATTAAAGAGCTGATTCTGCATCATTTTTGCCCCTAAATTCCCAAAGATTTTTCTAGATACATCTTTACCCAGGTAACATTTCCCTTGCCAGCTATAGAAACAGAAGTTTATTAACTAGGACTGCAGCTTGCAGTGGTGATTTCCATTCCTTAATACACACCATGGAGCTGTGCTCACACATCCAGTGCTGTTTACAAAAAGGGACTAATAAGAGAAAACAGCTTTATCATTGTGGTTTTCCTTGTGGTCAGCATCTGCACAGGCAAAGGAAGGGTATGAAGGAAGGGTAGTCACAATTTCAACAACAAGACAACAGAACAAATCCTGCTCTGTTAGGTGGGTGTGAGGCCACAGCTCCCTGCTGGTTTTAAATGAGTAGATACAGAATCATCCTGAGATGGAAAATGCATCCAGAAAGGAGGATCTGGTGCTATATCTATAAAATTATTTCAGAGAGGTGGGAAAAAAACCCACAATACACTGTTTCTGCTTGCATATTTAACCTGCCCTTGCAAGGCAGATCCTGCAAGAGACAATCTTGGCTTTAAATTTTTCCCATGCAACTCTCCTTAAGCCCACTGAAGCAAGATTTACAGCTCTGTAGTTGACCCAAGGCTTGTGTTCCAACTGCCAAGCCCTGAGCAACCTCCTCATTGTTTTCCACCACGGGTTTATGCACCAGTCTGCCATTACCTGAGCCAACAGTTTCAGACTGGTCTGGTAACCTGCATCACAATACATATATGGATAGAAATCACCTGGAGTCATACAGCTGCTTCTTGATCTCTACTCAAAGGGTCAAAAAAATGAGGAACTAAATGTAAGAGTCAGGAACGAGACAATTCTGTGGCCCGTGACACATGGACTGTACAGGGTCCCATCCATTTCCAGCCAAGGGCATCACAGGATCCCTGTCTGGAGTGCAGTCCTGCACAGAGCTGAAGTCACCTCTGCTGACCGAAGAGCGTGGTGGTTCCAGTGATGCTTGCAGGGCAGGTACTGGGGAGAAGCGAGGCCCTTTGCAAGCTCCTGTTTGGGTGAGTTTGTGCACGGGTGAAGCTCTGGGGTGCTGTGGGGGCAGCCAGCAGGCGCTGCTGCCTCAGCTCACTCAGAGTGGGTGTGCAGGTGTTACTGGGCCAGTGGCAGGGCACAGTCCTGAGCCTGGCAGTGGCAGGTTGCACAGGCTGTGCTCTTCCCCTGCGCACACTGGGATGGGCTTGCAGAGTCAGTGCTGGAGTATCGATACCTGTGCGATGCCTACCGTTGCAAAACAGGCGATTGCACCGCGCCACATCTTTTGGATGAATAATCCACAATATTCCTTTACCCAAAGGGGCCCGTCTTGAGGTCTTTTACCTAGCTTAGATTCCCACCGACACCCAACCAAGAGTTGAGGCAACTATGTTTGGAAACTTTACAAAGAAAACATATGTATCCAGTTTACTCAACATGGTGTCTGAAGAAACGTTAGAAGGTGCCCAAGATGCAAATGTTTGTTTATGAAACACTCGGGAGAATTTCACAATGGCATATAAGAGCAACCTAATTTTCCATTTGAACCCTTGTACATCAGATATGTGCCATGTGGATATCCACTCAGCACCTGCCCTGTCATCTTATTCCCACTGGCTGCTGCGTCACGAGGTTAGCGTGACAGCAGAGTTTCTTAGCCTGCAGCACCATGACTGCCCCGTGCTAATTCAGGTGTGGGCTCCTGAGAAAGGTGTCTCACTGGTTGCACTGCCCCAGCTGTGTTCAGCACCTGTGCTGGTGGGATGGAGTGGAGAACACGGGGTAACTAATATATTGGGTTGATGTTTATGTGGATCCGTTCCCAGATCTGGCTACCAGTGCAGTCACACAGGGATTAGTGCTTGCACAAGGTAGGAGATAACACAGTCAAACCTACCCCTTGCAGCAGCAACCCTCAGTGCAGCTTGAAGCTCCATGTTGGTGTGGTCTTTTTTTACTTTTCACTATAGTTTGAGTTGTAAGGACCCACAAGAATCATCGAATCCAGCTCTCAAGTGAATGGCCCATACAGGGGACCCACAACCTTGGTGGTATTGACACCATGCTCTAACCAACTGAACTCATCTCAGGGCTGATGTTGGCTCAGTGTTAGTTCAGTACAGTGTGAAGAACTAGATTCTGGCACTGTGAATGCATGCAGGCTTCCTGAGGTACCAAGAGGTGGATTTCACTCCAATGATAAGATCTTCATCAGTGTGACTTACCATGACGTGTCCAAAGATGGCTTTCTCACTCCACCCTCTTTCACCTGCTGCCAAGCCCAGGGTAATGACCAAAGACTGGGAAGCAATTGTCCTCAAATTACATATAAATTCTCATGTTTCTTTGCCATACTGTCGGAGGACTACTTCTTTGTTTATCTCAGTTCTTTTTCAGACTGTGGATCTAATTGCAAAACTATGATACAGCACTTCAGCCTGTATTGCAGAGCTTCCGGGGCCACGTGGAGCTGCAAACTTTCACTTCACGCCAATGTACTGCTCTCCAGTGGGTGAACTTTCTAAACTCAATGTTCTGAAAGCATGGAGGTATTTTGAAATAACCCCCCAGTGGATAAAAATAATCCTCTAGTATTTTACTCCCAGTTAACCATTTGATGAAAGAAAGTGTAGAGTTGGGCAGTAAAGCTGAAAGTCCAGTTAGTCTCAGTGGTACTATTCACAAATTAGCTCCTCTTCTGTGTTAATGAATCAGAGTCTGCCCCTGAGTAAATAATCTCTGAGTTCAACATCCACGAACAGGGAATACACAGAAAAGAGCCGTAATTACTACACAGTCAGGGATCAAGGGAAGTGAACAGTTTGTGGTAGTGGACTTTGTAAGTACTGAACCACAGCTAAAGTCCTAAGCTTGTGGATGCAGACAAGGCAGGAGTTCATATATCTTGCGGGTCACCTCATCTTTTTTAGCTTCAGGTTGAGAAATAGCCTTTTCCCCTGTACCATCCCCCTTTTCTGGCTCAGCCGCTGTTTAATGATTCAAAGCAAAGCTGAAAGGGGCTCCCACCAAAGCTGAGAGAGCCCTTCCTCCAGTGTCTGTGGGGTAGCAGGTATGTCCCTCAGTTACAGGAGGGAATGGAACCTGTTTCCCTTCCACACTGCCGTTCTGAGTGGATGCTCTGGCCCCTGAGCTGTTGGTGAAGGTGGGGGCTGAAGGCAACAGTCTTGGCAGAGGAAGGTGACCACGTTCTGTGAGGAGACCATTCTGTTTGCAGGAAGCACCGAGGTTGTTTACTTGCTTGAGTGGTGTGGGAAGGTGGAAGCAGTTCCTGCTGCGCAGATCTGGCCTTGCCAGGCACACTGGCATGGGGCATTCACACCAAAAGCTGCTGGGGCTCCAATGCTTATTGCCTTTTGTATCTCCGGGCAGTGAGTTCTGTCAAACATGTTGCTGGAGTAAGTTTTGCTGGATCAAGCAGAATTTCCCGGTCCTAATAAAATGAAAGCATCAAATAAAACCATCAAATTCAGTCCTGATCCAGCTCCTAATCAGATAAATTCATCATCAGCTTACTATGCAAATGTATATCTCAGATAGTGGCAAAACTGTGTGGGCATCTGAGAAATTGGTACAAATGGTGGAATTCCAGTTCTAGATCCCATTATGGGCAGAAGGCTAAGCTCCCTTCTTTTTGACCTGACTGATGTTTGCTAATGACAGCTTGAGGCTTGGTGGTGTTTCAGTAGCATTTGAAAATTCATATGTATTTTTAAAACTCTTATATGAGGTGCCAAGGATTCTTTTCTGGGGACATACTGTTGTCTTGCTGACTTGAGCAGGAGTTTAAACATGAATACACTTTTGAAGGAGCAGATCCTGAACTGGCATGGTAAGTGCAGGTAGGTGTTTCATTAAGCCTTGCCAATGCTTATCCACTCTGGCTTTCAGTGAACTGGGAACCTGGGGTGGGAACCTCCTGAGAGTGAGTTTTCCTTGGACCGCTCCGGTGCTCTTGGATTCCAGTGGAACCTGAAAATGTTAGAAGCTGAACTGATCCTCTTGCTCTGGAATGACTCAGGGGTTTGTTTTGATAAGCTGGTAGTAGGAGGTGAAGATGAAAAAAGAGTCACAAGGGACGTGGTGAGAAATTAGTTCTGTAAAGGTGACTGAGTCCTTTTTTTCTCCATCAGTTTGCTGCCCTTTATATTTGCATAACTTGTTGCAAAATCTTTCTGACAAGTCTTCTGTTTGGTGGGGAGGGCAGAACTGTGGAAGTGCTTTCTTGGGCTCCTAATTCCCCTAGCTGTCCTGGTGTTGATATGACACCTGATGTCCCAGAGCAGCATGACAGTTAAGATCAGCATTCACCAGCAGAGTGAAGATTTTATTTCCTATTCTAATCAAATGTGGTATCGCTGATATCTGATGACAATTGTTGTCTTTTTAACGATCCCCTCTGCGTAGAGCCTTGAACATTCACTTATAGTTGCATTCCTGGAATCATTTATTCTCTGCACAGAGATGCAACAAGATGTTTGCTCCAGTTAAGCCAAGACTGAATTGTGCCCCAAGGAACCAGCCAGCCAGCTACTGAATCTTTATCAAACTGACACAGAAAACCCTCATCCCTGGTAGGCAGATCAAATACCTCTCCCAGGAACATGATCTTCTTTCAGCCTTTGGAGCATCACAGTGTAAAGTGAAGCACCCACTGGCTTTCTGGCTGGGCACAGAGGGAGAGAAGCCTGCAGCCCATCACCTCTGCCCCCACCAGCTGTGGCAGAGTGGCTGTGCTGCAGGTTCCAGGCAGCGTGGGGATGTATTTGGACAGCTGAGGAACATGAGCAAGGGGAAGAAAAAAGGGCTGTCTCCAGGCAAACATGTCCTGATTTATGACAGAACTATATTTATGTTAGTCGTAACCACATTATTCAATATAATTGGGGTCAAGAATTGAATGAGTCTAAAAGAATGCAAAAAATAGTTTCAAAATTCCTATTATAAATAAAGACCTGGTTTGGAGGTTTTGTGAGAACTCCAGAAGCTGAAAGGGTAGCAAACCCCCAGTGTTTTCCAAAAGACAATGCCAGAAAAACCACATGAAAATTTCTCTCAGTGGAGACAGACTGCATTCAATTTATTTTTTATTTTTTGGTTCTTGTCAGTCTCTCTTGCTGCCCTCACTGTCGTTTTATTTTCACGGTGTTTCTGTGCAGGCTGACCGGTTGAGCACTGGTGAATTCTATCACCAGTCAAGAGCAGGGACCTGCTGTTTGTAGCTGCCAGGAGTCCATTTCCCTCCCCTCAGCGTGTCCCAAGGTGTCAGCAGCTGTCAGTCCAACAAAGCCATTGCAGTCCCCTCCACTCTTCTGCTGCATTTGTTAGGTTTTCTTCTGGGAGATGTGTGTATTTCCCCCAGCTGCATTTTGGAAGGCTGTCCCTGGGCTGAAGCACTGTGCCCTGCTCTCCTTTACATTTTTGTGCTGCCTGAGAGCAACATCTGTTTGAAGAGTTTCTCCTATTTGCCTCATTTTTTGCATCTTGCTTCTTTGCTTATGCTCTTGCCTGGTAGGACAATACCTAGCTCATAGTACCTCGTCACAACTTTTAAGACATGAATTTTACCATGTCTGGCTCTGTCTAAAAGGATATTATTCCCATCAGTGAGAGCTCTCCTGACTATTGCTTCTCTTCACATTTTCAAGTGAATATGAAGTTTCCCCCCTGCTCCGAATCTTCTCTTTCTGCCTGCTCTCGTCTTCTTCTTCCATGGTATCCTGAGAAACACTGAAAATAGTTCTCTGCAATCGACTTTTTATGGCTGTGTTGCCATAATTAAAGAACTTGTCTTCATTTTGACAGAAAAAAAAAAAAATCACAATGTGACTTGTAAGCTGTAGCAATGCAGACATTTTCTATTACAGTTAACCTTTGCTCTTCAGTTAAAACTGTTATCTCAGACCCAAGCCAAGGGTCATAGATAAAACCTCCCTAGGTTTTTTTCCACCTCTTGAGCTGAGTTGCATCAGTGAACCATTAACTTAGTAGATTATTTACTATTTACTTTTATGGAAGAAATGCATACTGTACTTTTTCTGCATTGCTTGGGTTTGATTTATGTATGGCTCCAGTTCTGTAGGTTCCTCACAGAGGCAGGGCCTTCATACCACAGCAAAGTAAACAGGCAACAGAAACTTGCCTCAACAGTAGTCAAAACTTCGGGAAAACCACATACTTTTGTCCTCATATCTTTTCTGTTTAACATGCACCACGAAGAGTCTTGATTTGCACTAGGGAAAAACTAATTACAGCAGTGTCAGATAAATGTTAACCTCAAGTCAAACTGCAAAGGCCAGGATCTGAGCTGTGCCTGGATCCTCAGGGGGGCTGCAGCCAATTAATTATAGCTCCCTGATCTGAGGACAGGTTATGAGCTGGCCCCAGCACTGATCAGAGCAATATTAGAGAAGGGATTTCAGCATCTTGGGGGGCTGCTCTGTCAGAATCAGTTGCCAGTGGCCACTGGGGCATGTCAAGGCACGGCTTGTGTTGCACTGCACCCCTCTGTGCCCTTGCTGTGGTCTTGCAGGGGGCTGCCGGAACCAGTTGCAGCAACTTTCTGGCAGGAGAAAACACTCGGGCTGAAAACAAGGGAGTTCTTTCAGAGGGGGCAGCAAATGGAAGTGTGGAGGCCATGGGCTGACTAAATCCTCCTCCTAAATCCATTGGGCAGCTGGGCAGGAAGAGATAACACAACCAGGGACATCCTGCAACCAGCAGCAACCAGCTCTGCTGCTCCCCGGCTACCAAATGGAGCCTTCCTGGCACGATGATTTTCCACTTCCTCCCAGTCTCACCAGCCCATCTTTGAGAGTCAGATTTTACAGCAATTTTTGGGGGGTTGGACTTCCCTATTTCTTCTCCTGCGCACTCCTCTTTGCTGTTGCCAAATGTTATCTCCCCTCCCAGCATGCTGGAGCTCCCCAGAGCAAAGGGAGTGGAGTGTGAGGAAACCAAGGGATTTGTCTGACTCAGTTTCATTTGGTCTCTTAATCAATTGAGAAACAAATGTGATGTCCCCCTCCACTCCCTTTGGACTGGGCCTGTGCATTTAGGTCAGGCATCTGGAACTGGAATTTCCAATGGTTGGGAAAGAGCTTAATCCTTCAGAGGAGATTTGCAGGGAGGTGTGGAATAACAGGGATAGGTTCCCAAAGCCCTTATAGGAGCCAGAGAGGGGTGATTCACATGGGTCTGCTAGTGGCCTTCTACAGACACCTTTCAGAGGAGGCCAGAGCTCCTGGAGGAGGGTAGTACAAGCCAGCTGTGGATGCTTTTATGATGTTTACATTGACTTCAGCTGATTTCTTGACAAAGCAGGGCTTACTGCTGCTTGCTTTCTTTACTGTGGAGAGTGATAGTCTTAATCTCTTGACAAGCAAGTTTAGTTCTGCACAGCACTGCTGCTTTGCTAATGGGCACAGCTGGGTCTGACAGTGGCAGGAGGGCAGGAGAGCAGGAGCTTGACTGAACTGCTCATGGTCTGATGATGCTGCAGAGGCTCTGCACGCTCTGAGCACCCCAAAGGACTTCTGACTGCTCTTAGAAGCAGGTTCCCTGTGGCAGTGGACTAGTCTGGGGACAAAATTGCTAGCTGCTATCTTGATAAATCTACCATACCAAAAGGGGCTCAATTTCTGGGGGCAGAGGGGAAAGAGAGGACAAACAGAGAAGATGTTGGGATCTCACTGTTTTCCCCTCACACAGAGCTGCCCTAAGCACAAGCTGCTGTGCATTGTGCAGCACTGTTCAGCTTGAGGCTAGGTTGTCCAACCATGTCAGGTTGGACAGGGCTGCCACTGCTCTGCCTTAAGCACCAGGTTAACCACAGAACCCAGGAGCTGGTGGCAAGCTAAACGGGGGCTGTTTTCCTTCCAGCTCCCACGAGTACACCACTCTCTCGGATACAGGTCCAAGATTTCACACCTCTCAATGTGATGTTGTCTTGACCCCTGGCTTTTGACTAGATGCTGCTGCCCAGACCAGTCAGCAGCTGAGTAGCTCATGCCCTGACACCCTACAAACCTTCTGGTACCCATTAAGGGCTCAGGGCACGCAGAGCCCATGTCTCTCATCCTGCATGTTCAGGACATGTGCAAGCACAGACAAGACACTCCTTTCTATGTCTAAGACACCTGCAACCTGTTTCACCCTTTCCAGGCTCCCTTCCAGCAGCCCCAGTCCTCCCCACACGCTCTGTACCATCTGCCACTCTTGGCACTGCCTAAATGCAGTGCAGTCCTTGATGCTCTTTCCAGACAGCTCAAGAAATTTGAATGGCAGTCCAGTCTGAGGCTAACTCAGAGTACTGGGTGTATTTCCTTTGCCCACCTTCTCCAAAGGAGTGTATCAATAATCTGCACCTGTATGGGAGAGGATACTGTGCTCCCAAATCAGAGCCCCCTTTGCCCAGCCTGAGATGTTGTGGTAGGTGAGGCAGAGGAAGGAGGCTGAGAAGGGAAACAAAACCTCTTTGAGTGCATAAGATCCTCATTCAAGTCAAACTCAAAAGTCCAATTTGTTGCATGGATGTAACACCCTTCTCTTTTCTCTGTCCCAGCATAGACACCCTTCACTCAGTACAGCCCAAATCAATGAATCTGAATCCAGTTGGGTACCACAGCAGATCACGTTGGGTGAATTTTAAGCCGTCACCGAATTGCTTTAAACTCATTTTAATGAGACCGGTGTGACTTTGTGAGTGGTTGATGCTTTTCAGTCCCAGCTGTGATGTGGTTCTGTGCTTCAGCCCTGACCTGCTCTAGCTGTGCTTGCTGCCCCTTCCAAAAGACTACAAACATCTACAAAAAACATCCTGCAGATGTAGGGCTGTGCAGTGCAGAATGGTGAGGTGGCAGGGGAAACAGTTCAGTCCAATCCTTCATGCTCACGGTGTTGTTCATGATCAGATAACAATCTGCTTGTGTTTTTCCAAAGGAATGAAGCTATAATTTTCCTCTGCATGACTTTAGCTCTGAAGAGGAGTTTGTTTTGCCCCTTATTACAATAGGCAATTGCAGGGTTGAGCAAGACGATGAAAGCGTTGAGGTTAAGTAAGGTCAGGAAGAGAAAGCCTGTGTGGCCTCAAGTGTCCTTAACAGGTGGATTTTAAGCACCTTTTTCCTTCTCTGGAAGACACAAGTAATTCAATTCTGATTTTCTCACGGCTTAAAGCTTCCATTATTATGGTTCTATATTTTCTTCTGCTCTGTGCCTCAGTGTGGGCATTATTTTTGGCTGCTTATTGCTCCCCCCTGTAAATGTAGAGTGGCATGGAAAGATCTTCAGCTGCAGGACAGGACTGAGAGATATAGGAAAAGTAACACCTGTATTTCTAGCCCTGTTCATGGTAGTACTGTCCTCTGACAGCTCAGCTCCCCAGGGTGCACATGTGAGAAGTCCTACTCCAGGCTATGTTTTGGGAAGAAGGCAAACTAGTCTTTGGGTCATTCTTCCCATGCAGGATTTGTGGCGTGGCCTAAATTTTTTTTCCATAACTTTTCTTCTAGAATTTCATAAAGGGAAAACATTGTTTGTCAGGAAATTAGATGTTTCGTGTTGACCCTCACCTCCCACGGAGGATTTGGCTGATTGTATTAATTGCTCAAACTCTGCAGGAAGGAAACTTTGGCTGTGTAGGATGAACAAGCAAAGTCATGCTCTTTCAAGCATTATTGTATTCACTGGCATTCAAAAGAGCGAGAATGGAAATCTGTATTGAAAATGCAGAGAATAAAACTCTGAACACAGTATTTTTCTTCTCTGGGTTTAGATCTACTGTCATTCGTAATGTAGCAGTTCTAATGAAGTCAGTAGATTCTGCCCTACAGGAAAAAACACATGGAGAGCAGGATTTGCACAGAAGCCAGTCCTCTGTAGTGTTTGCTTTAGTGATCTCTCTCCTTGTCACAGCTGGGAGCAGTGCACATCACCCTTCAAATCCCTACTCTCCTAAAACAAATGTTGTTCTACCTGCTGAAGGCAAGGGTTTCCAGCGGTTCTAAGTGTTCCCCCCTCCACTGCAGTTTCTGTAGGATTTCCTCTGCACAAACTTTATCCTTTCCAAGTTCACTGTTTCTCTTGGTCACTCCCTGTCTGTGCTTAAAAACAGTTTCACTTACTCATTGCTCAATCAATGCTATTCTTACATTCTTTTATTTTTGGAGCTGGAACTTTGGACCTGTAAGACGGCCCTGAGCAGTGGCCCTCGCTAAGAAGCAGTGAGCTCCAAGGTCCTTGGAAATGGAGAGAGATTGGGGTGACCCCTCTTCTGTTTGCTCTCCCTGCCAGAGCTTGCAATGAGCAAGCTCTCCCATGCCCAAAAACCAGGTTTTGGTCAGGTGTTCAAGGCTGAGCACCAGCACTAGAGCCGAGCCAGATACCACCTGAAAACGTTTTCCTGGATTTTTCAGAGCACAGGTATGTTTTCCTATTTGCTTCCATTTTCCCTAGGCTTGGCAAAAAGGCAGATAGTGATTGCACATAAACAGGGTAGTGGGGAGCCTCAGAGTGGCTGAGTAAAGGACACCCAGTGTCAGCTCCTGCAGAGGGGGGATGTGTGCAGGGCAAGGCTGGAATGCAGAAGTCCCATTGCGTGTGTGTGGTGTGAATCCAGCACGCAGGACGGGCATGAATGAAGAGCATGCTCTCCTCTGCACGCCTGCTGGTGCTCCCAGGCCCAGGGGTTACATTTTAAAATGGCTAATGATGTTTTCTCTTTTATTTTGGTATGAATAAGGAAGTGGGGTGCACAGCCATCTTTACAGTCAGCCGTTTTCAGTTCCCCTTTTCCTCTTGTCCTCCCCTGGACACGAGAACTCCTGTGAGTGCATGCAGCTCGGAGGCAATCCATGGTCACTTCAGAAATCATATGAGTCATTTGGTTGACCAGATTTTACTGGAAGACACTGTTCTGATTTCAGTAACAGAAGTATGCAAATAATAGAAATAATACAGATTTTAAATGCTAGCTTTTAAGTTTAACAGAAGGATCCACTTTTTTGTTATTACTTTCATATAATACTTCCAAGGAACTCTTTGCAGTTCCTTTATTTTCACATTTTACTGCAAATTTGTTGCTATATCTCTGGTGCTACATTTGAAATCAGCATCTTAGACAACGGTAGGATTACATCAATTACAGTAGAGAAAAAATCATGACTCCAGATGTGGTGGTGAAGGGTAGAGCAGGAAATAGTGCTGAAAGATAAGCTGCACTACAGCTGGTGCAGCAAGAAAACTGCTCAGTTACAGAATGGTTGGAAATAGTGATTAGTAAACTTTTTTTCAGTGATTGAAACTTCTTCACTGCTGGTTTAGAGCTGGAGTAATAAACCCTCGTATGGGGAATGGCTTTGCACAGGGCAGGTTGTGCCCCATTTTAGTGGGGTCTACATAGCAGATGTTTATCCTACACTACTGACATTAAGAGCAATCTGCCTTTAGGATACAGGCCAATGACCCTTCATTTAAAGTCAAAGGTCCCAGGCAGGAGAAGGGAACAGGAGATGACGAAGAATGACTGATGTTTGACTTGAGTTCCAGGGAATTCAGCTGCATTAGCATAATGCTTCCTTTGAGGGAAACTGTGTACCACCTTTGTACTGTGTTGGACTTCCCAGCATCATCCACTTGCACTGGATGAGGTTATTCTCCTGCTCACCTCCTAGTAGCATTACTGTATTGCTAATAGCATGGATTATTTGGTTCATTTACTAGGGGGACAGACTTTTTAAAGCTCAAAATCAGAGATCCAAACCGAGTGAATAAACCACCTGGCCTTTCTTCAGGAGACTGCATGAATAATCAATGATGTTAATCATGCTGAAGAATTAGATTGCTTTGTTCCAGGGGTATAAAGATTCCTTATTATCGCAGCAAGGTGGTTTTATAATGTCTTTATCAGCACTCAGAATTACATGAATCGTTTTTGCCCTGCATGGTGAGTGTACCTGCCTGTGGGAGCTGTCTCAGCGTTGTGACTACTGAACGTCCTGATGACTTTTGCTTGTTAAAGTGTGTTCAGGGTAGTTTTGTGACAGTTCTCAGCTTCTGGTAAGTCTGGGCTCACTTCACCAGAGCTGAGTTAAATTGAGTCCTGGCCATTTTTTTTCTCTGTATGTGTGTTGTAACAATCTCTTCCTCCTCCCCCCTGTCATCTCTCCTCACAGCCCGTGACCGCTGGCCTCGGCTGCTCCACAGCTCGATGGCTGGCTGGGTGCAACAGCACCCTGAGGAACCATGGCAAAGCTGAGAAGAGACAAACCAGGTTTACTTGATGAGTTTCTAACTTTAAGGTAGTTTAGGTCAAACGCAATTAAGAAAACCCAAGCTATTGCCAGGACAAATCATGCAGAAGATAGTTCTGTCACCAAAACAATTTGCCAGGTTCTGGTCATTTTTTTTTGGTGACAAAACGAGGCCTGTCAGCTTCTGACTAAATTGGCAATAATGAACAAATAACCCAAGGGCTGAGCATGGCTATATGGTGTCTATCACGAGGACAGAAAGCACATTTTTTCTTGAAAATGTTTTATTTGGATTTTTGACATTTTACATGGATATTCCTCATCAATCTGGATTCGAAATTTTCTCTTAAGAGACCCAAATTAGCGGGGCACCTCAAAAAGGCACTTGTTAACTTTCACAGGTTCTTAGTATTCTCAAAGGAGTAGCCACTTATAAACAGGACCTACACAAATGGAGTACAGACCAGTGTTTAAAGATGCAGTGGTTATATTTCCATAGATTATGCAACCCTTTCAAATCTATAGAAGGCCCACGTTCATTAACAATTGCTGACTGAAGTCAAACAACCCCAGCAGACCAAACTGCGGATGCCAGAAGTCAAACCACACTCAGACTTGCGAACAGTAAGTACAATACATAGAGAGGGATTTTGAAATGCTGTTTTAGTCAACTTTTCACAGCAGTGAAAATGATGTAACCATTTAAGGAGTTTGAGGTACAGTATGTCAGTTGCTGAAATGCTTTAAAAATAAACCACAGCACACTCGTTTTCACAGAGTGGGAAATCCAAGTGCAGAAAAGTGAAATGACTTGGCTGGGGAAGCACAGTAGCCTCTAGCAGGTCAGACCATGTCCCAGTTGTCCAAGGCCCAGTGCTGGTGTTAATCAGCGAGGCCTGCTGCTCTCTGGGCAGCATTATGTCTCGGATAATAATTGCAGCCTGCTGTCGTTCCTCTGCTTTTTCTCAGCTGGGAGGGCTGCAAGAACTCGCTGTTTTGCTCGCTAGGTGACAGTTTTCCTTACTTCTCACTAGGAGAGATGAGTTACCAGAAGTGCCCTACGGAGAGAACAGTACTTGTTGCTGGGAAGTTACACGTTCAAGTGCCCAAGCCCAAAACCACAATGTACTATTTGCTTTAGACAGTCAGGCGATAACACATTTTTTTTCTGTTGTAAGCTGTTAAAAATAAAACAAGGACGCAGAAAATAAAATATTAGAACAGAAGGAGAGCCCTGAGTTTCCACATAGCTAGAACAGCAGGGTGGCAGCCCTCGGAGCTGAACAGAAGTGTAATTCAGGGGTTGATTTATTTTTGCCCGGATTTAAAGAAATCATGACACAACCTTTTGAAAACTGGCTTTTAAATCAGCCTTGTGCCGGTCACCTCTTCTCTGGGTGCTGACAGTGACTAGGAACAGCAATACAAAACTATATCTACTTGCCTTATGTCTCCTGTTTACCACCTTACCAACTTTTGGCCAGGTTGAAAGCTGAGCTTACAGTGGGAGTCATATAGTTGGGCTTAATCTGCAAGATCTCCAAGGCAGGGGTGCTGAGTTCACTGTAATTCAAATGAAGTAGGGTGGGTAAGAGCAACTGGTGGTGAGCCATGTGTATTATGGCACATTTTATGTGACATTTACCATCCTGGACAATGATATACTAAAAGCACTGATTCCTTCAGCTAAAATTTGGTGATCCAAGCAGCTGCTGAGAAAGACTTGTGCCATCTGTGTGCTAGAAACAGTGTAGGAAAGATGGACAGTGGGAATGGACATAAAAGATACATTTTCCCTATGATTGAAACAGCTACTCTCTGAGTATTGTAAAATAAATCACGTCTAGTGCTGGTTCCCAATAAGAATGTAACACAGCAGAAGATTGTCAGTGATTTGAAACAGGAATGATTGTCACTAATCAGCATAAAACCTGTCCCCTCAGAATAACAGCTATGGCCTGTAGGTACTGTTTGTTTTGCGTATTAGAAGTTACCTCCTCCTTGCAGGGTTTATATGAACACCTTTCCAGGGCAAGGGACTGAAAAGCATCCCTTTCCAAACCAGGTTTATCAGGGGTCTCATGCTGCTCGAGCAGATGGAAACCACCACAGCCACCACCACTCCTGCCCTGCAGGGTCTGTGCAGGGACAGGGATTACTGACTGCTGTCACCGCAACTCACACGTGGCCAGGAGGGCAGATGCTGCAGCCCAGCAGGTGCAGGAGATTCCAGGACGTGTTATCTCTGGCCACAGACTGTCCTGCTTCCAGGAACGCTCTTCTGATGGAGGAGATAAGAGCCTGCCAGCAACTTCTCCTTGTGTAAAGGAGTTGGCAGCAGCGTCTTCATCAAAATGGCTTTGTAGTTGCATTAGTTTCTAAGAAATGCAGACAGAGATATAGATACAGCTGCATGTCATATCCTATCTTTTTTACATATTCTTGTTAGGTAATTGTGTCATATTTGCAGTGTAAATAGTAAATTGAATGTACTATGAAATGGTACCCAAATAAATCAGTCCAGCAGATGCACATGAGCAAACATGCTGAATCCAGTAACTTACTAGCGGGTGTGAAGGTGGTTACTTTTTCTCAGGGCTGAAAGGATCACTTCCAGCATTTCGATTTGTGCATCCTTTGAATCTCTTTTTTAGGTGGATGGAGGAAGGGACCTTACTGTGTATAGTGTCCATTAGGAGCTCCCCACAGGCCAACACAAATCAGCCCAGGTTTACAGCAACATCCATTTATACACTATTCTTTAAAATAATTGGAAATTGAGTTTTACAAAATCCTGCCCTGAATTTCAAGCTCCTGTTTTGTTGTTAGCTCTTGATCTCTGTCATCTTTCTGAGCTGGGGCTGAGTGAGCACCGGGGCTTTACAAGCAGGCAAGTGTGGAAACTAAGGGATAAGAGCCTGATCCAAAGGCCATTTTCTCCAGTTGTCCTGGAACATTTCCACCAGGCCAAAATAATTGTACCACCCTTCAGTGTTCAGACAACATTGAGGTCTCCAAGTATGTGCATTCAGCTCTTCACAAAAGCAACTCTTGCCCTGAGTTGGTCCCCTCAGCCCCCCAGCAAACACTTTACCTGCTTTTTTCATTATCTGTAGCATCTTCCTGGGCACTGTTGGTGCAGGCAGGCATAAAAGGATTAAAAAGAAGAAATGGAATTTGTGAATGAGTCGAGATCTGAAAGTGAAGGTCGCTCTTTCTAGACCACAGTCCTGAGCTCCTTCTAGGCAGACTGTGTTTGGGGTTTCTGGGATTCTGAGGTGGAGAAGGCAGATGATGTGCTGGTGTGTGAGGACAGGTAGCTGTTGTGAGCTTTCAGAAAGATTATAGCAGGGCATTAGCATTGCAAATTGGTGGTTAGACTGCTTCAACTCTGTTGCTGGTTATCTCTTAGTTGCTGCTTGGTTAAATCTCTTAGATTTAACTGCTAATATTGCCTCTGAAACTCATCTCCAAGATTCAGTCTGTCCATCACTTTGGCCCCTGGTTGGAGCAGGAGTTTGTTACTCTGTCTATGCTCAACTCTAACACCACGAGCTGGGATGTGTACTGCTTCTACTGCCTTTGAAAGCAGAAGTTCCTCTTGGTTCTGGAAACATTGCACTCGTGGGCCAGCTCTTGCAGAGGATTCTTGCTGTCGTGTGGAGTAATGGGAAGGGTTGGAGAAGTAGGGCCTGAAAGGCACAGCCATGAGACTTGCCAAAGTGCCTGAGTGCTGTGGAGGGGCAGGCTGGTCCAGGCTTCCAATGGCTGACAGATCCTGAGTGACCAGACATTCACCCCATCCCGAAATGCTAGAGGAGACCCTACAGTAACTACAGCCTGGACAATCAGCTGGTTCTGCAGAGGACAGCCACAACCCCCAGATCCTGCTCAGGCTGCACACAAAAGCTCTGTGTGTTGCAAGAGGACTGCAGGCCACCCTTGGGAGCCCTTGATGGACAACTTCCCGGCCTCCTGGCCCCACAGCATCACCCTGAACTCATCATTGCTGCTGGGCCAGAGGCCTTCCATGAATTAGCCTGAAACACAAATGCTTGTTTTCCTCTTGCCCCGAATAAGACACTGACAAATATCTAATTGTCAATACCCCTCCCCTGAGAGACGTGCAACAGCACTGCTCCTCAGGGCATATTCCCCACTGCTGTATTTAGAACAGCTTGAAAAGACCGAATTTTAAAAATAATAATCTTTCCAAAAGTTCCCCACCCACCAGCACTCCTCTGCCAAATTGCAGTTTGAAGAAAATGGAACAGGACAAGTTTATACAGTCTGATGAACGGGAGTTCAAAATGGAACCTGAAAATCATAATTCTTGCGAAGGTTCGCTGATAATGGAAAGCAATGGTGGTGATGGCATCGTGCCCAGGGAGGTCCCGTGGGCTGGATGCTTGTGGTGTTGCTTCTTTTTGCAGTTTATATTAAAGGTGAAAATGTCTGTTTTCTTCTGTGTTTACGAGAACTTTTCTCCCTCTCATCTTCGGGATGGAACTTTTAAATAAAGCTACACACCAGTTAGTCTGCAATATAAACTGCAAATCCTTTGCACAGTGAGTTTAGTTTTGTTTCTATTCGTGAGACTCCCCCTTCATGCATATGTTATTTCTTAGAGTTATTTGTGAACATTTGCCACCAAATGTCAAGTGGAGTTCGCTGCTTCCATTTATTTACTTGATTTATTTATCAAGGCACTTTTGTTGCTGCTATTTAATATTTGTAACAGGTCACACAAATAGGTGACATCAGTTCTGCTCCCAGATTTCACAGACATTATTTGCCCTATGTATGCATACTAAGACTAAAGGGAATGATAATATTAAATAATTGTATCGACTTCCAAATGCTTGCTTTAGAAAATCAAAAGATACTGAAATGTCATGGTCAGATGTTTCTTTAAAATTTACATGAACAAAACACTTTTGTGCTTTGTCTCAAATGCTCTGTAAGGGTCTTGAAATTGGGTGGAATAAGAGTGATGTTGAGTGTGTAAGTACAGGCTTGGGTGCTGGGCTGCACAGTGCTCACACTGGTCAGATGAAGTGATTTGGATTTTGTAGCTTGGAATCAGCTGTCTCTGTGTGAACTCCACTGTGCTACTCTGATATTTATTCAGATCAGGTCCAGGCAGTCATTTCTGAAGTTGTAGAGTGTGTTTGTGGCACTATGATTCAGCATCAAGCATTTTACCTAATCTCATTAGGGCTTAAACCATAATTGAAATTAATTCTGACATCACTGAATCCTCTGCATCGTCAGTGATACCTATGAATTTAAAGGCAAAATTTAATCCTCGGATTTTATAAGGCCATAACAATTACCTTTTACCCACATGAAATACTGCATCAGGCAAATCTGTAATTAGTTAAAACTAAAACAAAGTGCATTTCTATTATTAACAGTATTGCATAAAAGTCTCAGTGCCATAGCTAAAAAATCAAAGCCAAGTAACAGTTCTGAGGCAGTTGCTGCTGTAAAACTTTTGACCTTAGTTACCGAATGTACATGCAAACAAATAAACTAACCAGACAGAGATAGTCCCCTAGGAGCAATCATGATTTCCAAAATTCTGGGGCTTTAAGCCAACCTGGAGGGTTGATGGAATAAAAGGTTTGCCTGTGTGTGCCAGCTCATTAATCAGTGCCCTTTTTCACTAGTGGAAAGGCTGGTTTGCACATTTGCTGCTACACAAGGCATTCATTTTTGCATCCTTTCCAGTAGATATTGCTGACTGAAAGGCTGCAGGAGTCAGGAGGTGTTTTGCTGAGACATCATGGACAGCACTGTGTCTCTTGCAGTGATAGCTCTGTGGAAGGCTCTAATTCCACCGTGCCATTGTGTTCTTTAGACACAGCTGTCCTCTTGGACAGCTATTGCTTCATGATGGCTTCAAACAGTGCTATGCTATATCTGGGATCCCTTGGATAACTGGTTCAGCAATGTTAGAGGTCTTTGATGGTAAGCATTGCTTGTTCAAGGGGGCTCAGGTGTGCCAAGCGAGTCCTCAATATTCCTGTTTTGATTCTTCTGCCTATTGTTAGCCTCTGGCCTTTGCACATCTCACTCAGAGTCCTGAGGATTATCTTGGTGAGGGTTTGTATTAGTCCCTTGCAGTCAGCTGCAATCATGCTCCACTGATCAGCAGAAGTGGTCATTACTGAACCTTACCTGTGCTTTTAGTCTTCGGCATAAATTTTGCTTTGACAGCATGCTCAGCCCCAAAGCCTTGAAGTCCCCTTTGAAACACATATTTGAGCCTTAAACTTACTGTGCTCCTTTAACACACTGGGGAATGGACTGATACATACTGGGGATAGTTCAGGGTAGAGTTTTATAAAGTGACAACTCCTTCCTGGTGTCTTTGAGGACAAATAGGACATATTAAAGTTGTTTTCCAGAGGTTTGTTCCCAGCTGGCATTGCCTACCAACTCTGAAATCTTTGTATCTCTCAGTCTGAGACCCCTAAGCTGGGGGAGGATCATAAATATGAACCTCAGTTACTTGCCATATTCATCCTAAATATGAACCCCAGTTACCTACGTGCTGCAGCTGAAATCAGAGCTGTGGTGCCTCAGACGTCCCTCTTCAGAGTCTGTGTTTGAATTGCTGATCTTATCCATTTCAACACACACCTACCCAGGGAATATTGCAGTTTGCTTACACAGGTAGACAAAGCATTGCCATTTAAACCTCATTCACATTGCTAAAGCATGAAGAGAACGATTCCTTTATGCAGGTTTTGGTTCAGATGCTGTGTCACCGTGAGGCACAGGCAGTAAATCACGCAAGGGAATGCTAGGAAACCAGCTCAGCAAAAAAACCCCATCTTTAGAAGTTTACAGAGGGTCTTCCCACGTTCAGGTGCATGGAGAATGGTGTGAGGGTGTACAGTGGGAAGCTGCCTCCCTGATCACTGTGGTTGGAGGGGAAGAACAGCAGTGAGATATTTGTGGATACCTGCTGTGAGCCACAGAAAGGCACTGTGACCCTAAGTGAGGTGCCAGCAGCAGAGAGGTAACACAACAGAAAGAAATCATACTACAACCTCTTCAACCTCTTTTTTTTTTTTTTTTTCCCAAGTACGAGAATAAATCCTGTTGTTCCCTTTGCCCAGTGTTTGGGACTTCTGGGAAAATAAAGGGATGAGAAAGCTCAGGAAAGCAGTCCCATATGCTTGCAGCTAGTTACCAACTCCTGTAGGCAAAGCTGGAGAAACAGTGCTTGTTCTGAAGGGAGAACAAAGGGCCACCTTCTGCCCTTTACCAAAAATGTTTATTTCCTGAGTGGTAACCTGCATTAAACCTTTCCACAAGCTATTTTTGAAGCCAGTCACCTCAGCAGGACTGGATACAGGAGTCCTGTGAACTAGGCTTTGAAACTGCAGATTGCTCTAACAAAAGGTTAAAGTATTACTCATAAAAATGACCCTTTGCCTTCAGAAAAAGGCCACACAAAGCAAACCTACGTTTTGTCCACCTAGTAAGATACACATGGAGCTTACATCAACAGACCTTTAATCCTATGTGTGTCTCCACTAGCTGTGCTGTGACTTGTTTGGGCTGTGTAAACTCTCCAGACCACTGGCCTTGTATATTTGTGTGAAATGTCTTGCACACCTACAGAGATGTATATAAAAAAATAAATCCTAATCCTCGTCCATAATCAAAGAAGGGAGCAGCTGCAGGCTGTACTTTGGCTGACCCTGGTCCAAGTGAGCTGCAGAGGAGGAAATAAAACCCCCATCTATGACACTGCAGAGCAGCAGACAAGTGTCTTGGCTCCTGTCTTAAGTGCTCTGTGTACCTGCAACGCTACAAAAACTGGAGGATTTTTTATCCCATCAGTAACAAGGGCTTACACCTCGTTCTGCAGATCCCTGGGAGGGCTGCAGGGGCAGGCACTGGGACTGTCTCTGGCCCGGGAAGGGAAGAGAAGCAGGATGAGTCCGGGGTTGCATCCACAACCTGACACAGCTCCAGGGATGTGAGTGTCACTTCTTCCACGTGGGCATTACTTTGTTGAAGCCAGACCTCCCATATGGCCATTCCCACAGGCAGCTCTCTCTCTGATGCCAGAGTCTTGGGGTGACACAAGGTATGAATTTGCTCTGTTTTATCATCACTGCCTGCCAGTCTTTGTCTGTTCTCAGTCCTTACAGGGATAGTGGATATGCACAATTTCACATTCCACCACAGCTGAATTTTCCATACAAATCCCCACTTTACAGCTCTCCTGTGCTCCCAAAAATGAGAAATTTTGTTCTTGCCAGTTTAACCCCAGTTTAACTCATCATAATCTGAGTTTTGGAGAGAATTAATAAATCCCAGTGCATATTTCCTGGGAAGGAGTTCTGGTCTGTTTTCAAGGCAGTGATGCAATCTCACTGATGGAGTGAGAACAACTTTTCCTTCAGTCCACGCCTTGGGCTGCACATTAGTTATATAGAACAAGTGAAATGTCCCCAAGAACACCAACAGAAGGGCAATTTCCTTTCTCTCATTTTCCCACCATTCTTAAATCCTCCCTGCTCTTCCTTTCAGCTTTTAAAACAGCGACACTGCTTCACTTTAGAACTTTATATCCTTCCATCAGACCTCTTGAGCACGATACACGCCCGTGTTCTCTCCGCCTGCTGCACTAAAAACAATGGTGTGTTCGTGGCAGCTTTGCCTCCAAAATGGAGAGTTAACACCTGTCCTGCAGCACAGCCTTTCTAGCAAGGTGTAGTTACACCTGTAGGTTGCATCCAAAATGCCACAGATCTTTCAAGATTCACGGATAATCCATCTTCAGACAAACTGACTTTAGTTTTTAAAATGGAAATTCTTGCTCTGGAGCTACTCCTCAAAAACTTAAGGCAGTGGTTGTATTGGAAAGTAGGTAACTTGTAGTCACTTTGATTAGGGAAGCAGTTCACCAGTGGTGTTTCGCACTATTTTGGTTTCTTGTTTGGTTTTTTGTTTGTTTGTTTGTTTGTTTATTTTGTTTTGTGGGGTTTTTTTTATTTATTTTTTTGTTTTTTGTGTGGTCTGAACATGCTTGTTCGACTCCTGTAATTCACTATTAAAGTTAGAAAACTATTTTGTAAATGCATAAGCACTACATGACAGCTCTTCTTATGTGCTGTGGGTTGTTAGTAGAGTGTTCGTTGGATGACTTTGTTTTCTTTACTGTTTCTTAATCTGATCTGTGGACTGGCTCTGACTTTAGAATAAGGATTCATAGTTGAAACTCATTTAGAAATTAAATTTAACTTTATAGTTAGTTTTGTATAAAATGCTGCCTGTGGTATCTTGTGAAGTAGAGTGTTCTGGGGATAGCCTAAACCAGCTTTTAAAGGGCCTTAGCTAAGGCACAACTTTTCCTTTTAAACTGAAGTTTTAATTGACCTGGTACAGGTTTGAAATGGAAAATACATTCCAAAATGCTGAGATGGAAGCAGTTATTTAGGCTGAGTTATGGGGACAGCTTCATCTGGAGGGTGAGTGCTAAAAACAAAAATGCTCACAACATATAGTTCTACTGGGAGGAAATCCACGTTGTTGTTTGTGCCTGTCCTGTCATTGCATTGTATGGCTAATGGTTAGTGAATAAGTGCACTTTCATGGCATTAGGGCTCATGAAAACCATAACTGAATGCCTGGTGATTTGCTAGGTTTCAAAGTGAGTAGAATGAAAGTTAGGGTGACAATGGGACTTTGAATCCCACACTGTGTGTCTCACTTTGGATGGCTCCCTGGGAATGTGTAATGCAAAATGCATCAGGCACAGATGAGCACCAAATAATCAGATTAATTTACCCAACCTCTAAAAGCTGAAATCTGCAAATCTAATTTCCTGTAGAAGTTTTCACTATTGTTTACAGCTGTACTGTAAAGCATATATGGATGTACAACAAGAGAATCATCTGACCTTAAATGCAGTTGATTGTTTGGCTCGGGAGTGTAATAAAACTGTCAGCCAAGCTCTGCCATTGAACACCAAGCTATCTATACTTATGACAGGAGCTTGTCAGTGATTTCCAGAAAAAAACTCCTGGAGGTCTAATAATTGCAGAAATACTGAAAGAGAATGTTTGCACTCATTATGAGTCAGAAATGGGTTGTGTATTAGTGGGCTACAGTCAAACTACGTGTGCTTGAACTGCACAGAACTGCCCCTCTGCTGTGCATACTGCTTGCCTTGCCATCCCATCCCATCCCATCCCATCCCATCCCATCCCATCTCTTTTGTGGATCTAATCCTAGAAAGTGTGAGTCTTGTTTGCAAAAGCAATTTAAATGGTCAAGTGCCTAGGAGTACCCCAAACCATCAGAAGAAATATTTCTTGCCCTGAGGCTTTGTAAGCACCTGCAGCAAATTTTTATCAGGAGAGGTAAGAGTATTCCCTACAGCTTAGTCCCAGCAAAGGAGGCAACAGGTACTCAAGATATTAGACAGGGAAATCTGATTTACTTTGTTTATTTGTACTTATTTTATTTTTGTCTACGTCTGACTGCCTCTCAAAAATTTAGGAGCATCATTTAGAAAGATTTTAGAAGTGTTAGAAGTACCAGTGTTAGAAGTATCAGTTAAGAGTCATTGCTGTTTTCACAGGTTTCTCAGTGAATACTCAAAACCTCTTCATACTATTCACTCAGCCTCTGAAAAAAAGATTTTAAACTTGACCAAAGAGCTTATGAAGGAAGCAAATGCCTTCAAAAGAGTCTGAGCCCGGAAGTGTCAGCTGTGATTCATTAGTGTCGTAGAGACACATAAACGAGCTGATGAGGACAGGGAAAGTTTCCATAACAGAAACAGTACTAAAATGAGATGGAAGAGTTGTCATCATTGTTTGAAATGATGTGTGTTTGAAAGAGACACAACCCCTAAGCTGATCACTATTATTTTCTAGACCCATTGCAGCGCTCGAGGCATTGTGCGACTCAAAAAGCCCCTCAGCCATCTCTTTCCCTTCAGTTTTTCCATCATTGTGGAATTTAAATAACTTGTTCTTCTCAGACAATGGATTTGTCTTTCTTCCACCAATACTGTATTTATTATAAATGACATTTCTGCTTAAACAGAAGGGTCTTGATTCAAAAAGGGCAGCACTCGAGTTTTCTTTACCAGATGTGGTGGTTTAGGAGTGGTACTCCCCAATTTATTGCTGCCACTGAGATCCTCCAAACCATGCACTGCTCTCTCTCTTCCCCCTCTTCCCCTCGTCCTGGGGTGGGGCTGGACAGGAGAATTGGAGGCAGAACAAGATCACAGGTTGAGATAAAAGCAATTTACTGGAAACAGCAATGAGATAAGAAAACTAACAGCAACAATATTAATGACAGAGGGTACAAGAAAAGAAACGTTGTTGCTCAGAATGGAAACTCCTGAAAATACACAATATCCACCCAGCCCCTCCCTCTGCTCCGCCCGCCTCGCTTGCTCCAAGGGAAGGAACCCCTTCTCCCTGCAGAGACTCCCTTCCCTGCCCCAGCAATGATGTGAACCCTGTGTCCTGGCTACCATAAAAAAATAACCCTATTCTGGCTGGAACAAGGACAGCAGACAAAGTAGAATTTCTTTTAAAGAATTAAACTGACTAAATTCTGGATGTTTGTGCAACATCCAGACTTGCATCGCTTGCGTTAGAGGAAACTCAGTAATTTCAGGAACAAAGGAGTTTAAATCAATCAGTCAATCAATCTATCTATCTATCTATCTATCTATCTATCTATCTATCTATCTATCTATCTATCTATCTATCTATCTATCCATCCATCCATCCATCCATCCATCCATCCCTCTATCTATTTAGCTAGCTTTCTAAATTGCAAAGGATTTTCTAACCACAGAAAGATGACCACAGCCTTTAAGACTAGCTTTGGCTGCAGGAACAAGGCACAAAATTTAGTGGCAGGCTCTTAAAGAACATACTCCTCAATCTGGAAGTGTTAATCTTACTTGAGATACACTGGTGAGTCAGCTGGGAGCTACTCAAGGGGGTTTTTTAAAGTGCTAATTGTACATATTCTCTTGATGTAGTTTCCAGCAAGGAAATGGTTGGAAACCTTTTGTTGAGTTGGGCACTATGCTGAATTGAGTTCAAGTCAAGCCAGTGTTTCAGTATCTCTGTGCTGGCTGATGCACAGGGATGGAGAAATGGCAGGTGTGCTTTCCAGCCAGCAGCCCGTGGTTCACGCCCCAGGAGCTGTGGATCACTCGTGTTTCTGTCTCAGACAAGCCCCAGCAAATTCAGGCTTGCAGGATGTCTTTGTGCGGTTTGCAGTTCCAACCTGCTGAGTCCTGTTTGGGTGTTCAGGCTCCTGTGAACTAGGAAGTGTCCAACCGGTGTCAAAACAAAACAAAAAAAATAAAATCTTTTGGAATCTGATCCAAAGTTTACTGAAGTCAAGCCTGGAGCCTCATGACTTCAAACAGCCTTTTGGTCGGGCATGGCTTCTGTAGCAAAACCTCCACTGTGTGCCTGTCTGAATGCATTTCCCTCAATCAAGATGTGTAGGAAAGGTCTTCCCAGGGCAGCCTCCTGAGCTGTGAGGGACTGCAGTGGATTTTCCCTTTTCTAATAATTTTGTGGTGACCAGCATCCCAGAGGAACATGCCAGAAACAACTGGTGCTACCTGGAAGAGCAAGTTGAGAGCAAGACCCTAAAGTCTCCAGAACTGGTAGCAAAATGCTACCTGGACACAGGGCAAACATCACAGGAACAGACATCTTCACTAACAAGTGTGGGGTGAAGGTGCTGCCTCCAGCTTTTCATGCAGAATCGGAGCAATTGATGTGTGTGACAGTATGGAGGAGTGTTTGAAGAGGGGCCAAACGCTGCTCCTCCAAGGGGAATGGTGTAAAAGTTTAGGCACCTGGGACTAATCCTCATTTCTTAAGCCTTTTACCTTCCAGCATGCTTGTTGGTGAATGCTCTGAACCAGTTCTCTTGGGAGAGGCTGGTATCTGTCTCACCTTCCCCTCCAAGAGAGCAGCTCTGCACTGCAGGCCTGTGGTCGAGTTCTGCAATCTGGTGCTGTATGAAACGCTCTGCCCAAGGGTTTGTGGTGCAGCAACTTGGGCAATCCCAGCTATGTGAGACTTGTCATGCAGCCCTGGACAGTGCAGCTGGGGATGCTCTCCTGCATCATGCAGAATGGGCTACATCTGCCACCAGAATTCATGGGCCTCAGGCTCGCTGATGGCTGAGGGGCAGTTCTTGAGGGGTAAATGTATTACACAGGGAAAAGCTTTTCACCTCCAGCAGTACTTCAAAGACGTTTTTCATCTGCCAGGATACATGGGAACACCTGTTATACATATCAAATGGAGGAGCTTTCTCCAGAAATGGGATTTTTCTCTACTGCCTTTTTCAGTTTGCCTCTAAATAAAATTATTCTTTTTGTACCTGCATGTCTACTTTTGAGAGACTGATTATACTGCACTGGAGAAGAGATTTGAATGAAACTGTATATTGATTTGCTCCTTGCTGTTTAAAATGACAGATTAATTCAAACAAGTGTGATAAGAGCAGTGAGTATTTCTGTATAGTCTTTGTCAGTTGATTATGAAGCGTTAATGTTTGTTGCCTTGCTCCTCTCCGATCTGCAAAGAGAAGGTTAGGAAATATCTTTGGTCTCATCTTTCCTGTTATGATAAATAACTGATCTGTGGTCAGAGCTGTAAAGTTCATAACCTACCCAGAAAAAACTTAGGAACAAGCCACTGCTGCTGCAACATTATGTAAAGTGGAAAACCTATTTTCCTGGGGAGGGGTGCTGCTTAAAGATGATTTCACAAAAGAGGAAGTTCTTGCTGTTTATCCTGCCTGATCCAAATGTGCAACGTTTCCTGTGGCCAGATCTGCAGTAAAATCAAAGGGGGTAGCCATTTTCTGTGGTCTATTGCTTCCTATAGCATGCCCTTACGAGAGAGGAAGAAAACTACCATTTGTTATAAAACTACCCCAACCTTCCTTTCCTGATTAATCAATTGAAAAGAATGATGCATTGGTAACAACCCCACAGTGTCCGACTGATAATCTGTTTTTCACGTTCTCTCTGGCAGAACCACTCTCTGTGTTAAGGTGACAGAAAGCAGTTCTACGTATTTTGCAAGATGGAATTCATCCTCAAGACTTTGCAAACACAGAGGGTAGACAGCTGATAAAATCTCTGCTTGCAGGAGGTCATCAAGTGTTGGATTGTGCAAAATAGCTAAATCTTGGGGTTTAGAAAATCAACGTGACAGCTTGGAAATTAAGACCCTTGTTAATAATCAACACGTACGACCGAACCTTGCAGTTCTGACCCGGGATTATCATCACTATTGAACTTGGGAATTCTGCACGTTTCGGGTACTGTGCTACCTTAATTTCTGTGCATTTCAACTGTCCTGGAAGGAGCTTGGAGACTCTGTGGCAGGCAGTTTATAAAAACAGAGCACAAAAGCAAGCCAGCCAGCCAGCCAGACTCGAGGCCTTGCATCGCATGCAGACAGACACAAATGCCAGCATGCCACTGGCAGAGGTTGTGTCATCCCTGGCCAAAGGTTAGTGCGTTGACTCACACTGGGAACATTCTCAGGCCCGAGAGTACACACATTCCTCATCCAGACTGCTGCAGGGACTTCGTTTAGCCACACACAAATATTTGCCAGTTACTTAGAGAAAGTCTGCGGCAGATGAAGAAGGCTACGCAGCCTTTCAGGAGTGCACACAGCGCCGCCACGCCCACACAAAGTTATACTGAGCGAAAATTAGTTGGGTTACAAGGTCAAACACTGAGCAGATAGCAAATGCCACAATTAAGATTACCTGCACGACTTTGTTTCAAGTGCCCAGTGTATCTGAATAGAATTACAGTGTTTAATTGCACCACGTGCGATTTTTCTGCGATGGCTCCAACCTGGGCTAAGGAGTATTCAACGAGCCTGGAAAATGCAGAGTGCTCTCTAAATAGACTTACTGAAACACCTCTAGAGAGTTTTCCAAGGAAACAAGCCATGCTCAGTGCAGTAGGGAGCTGGCTTTCTCCTTTGTTGAGGACTGAGGAAGGTGCCTGATGAGGAGGAGTTTCTCAGAAAAGCCCATGTGTGTGCACCCACAGCCACGCACAGGGAATGCAGTTCTTCCCGTTCTCGTAGGCACTGAGGGAACTATTCCTCCTGGATCCTGAGGTCTGGTGACTGGCACCCCATAAGTACTGAAATGAGTGATGAAATCAGTTGCCAGCCAGAGTTCTGGGTGGGTAACACAGGAGACAGAGGCAGGATTCCTGGATTCTGCTTGAGTCTGACTCAGTGTGTGATCTTCAGCAGCAAATGTAAGTCAAATCAGGGCATGCTCTGATCTGTCACAGGAGGCAGTTATGGGATTAATGAATGTTTGTCAAAGCTGGTTTAGCCAATAATGCAAAACACAGGCACAAGTAACTCTGGGGTGTTGGGTCCCCTTTTACCAGGGACAGGGTGACAGAATTAACAAGGATGCTGCAGTGCAAGGCAATGCTGGTATTCATCTTTGATAGTGTTTTCTGCCCTCCCTTTCTCTAAATTGGCCACTGCCATCCACAGTTGCCTGAAATCATTCATGGAACCCACATACCATTTCAGCTGCATCCTTCAGAGGTCCCCTATCCTTGCACTGGGTCTGCATCCCTGCTCCACACCTCACACAGCGTAGGACAGACCCAAATAATCCGAGGACAGAAATACATGCACATGCACCAGCTACTTTGCACTAGTTCCAATTCCTTTGGGACAGGTCAGATTTACTTTCCATGCTCTGAAGAGCTTACAGGACTCGAACCACATTTCTGACATTTCCTGGGGCATCAGACTGGCTGCCGCTGTGCAGAACAATGGGGTAATCAGCGCGGGCACAGCGGGGCTGTCTGATCCGCCGGCAAGAGTGGCTGCTGCATGTGGTCACTGCTTCTTCGGGAGAACATCAGACACGCAGAGCGGCCCCGCGGTGGGAGCTGCCCCGGAGCTCCTCCAGCAACGCTCCTGCAGCTGCCACGGGAAGGTAGCAGTGCTGTTTGCATCCTTGGATCCTCACGAGCTCCAAGGAGGAAAAATAAAAGAAAATGCTCTTTATAGCATACTGGTACGGGGAAGACTCTGAAAGACAGAATTTAGTGATGAAAGGAGCATGCAGAGCATCCTATAGTTGGCTTGTGTGCATCGCTGGTTCCTTAGATCCAGGTGTCAACTTCCTGCCCAGAAATCAATACCCTCATTCTGAAAACGTCAGAATGCTGAAAGCAAGCATCCCAAATCTGAGACAACTGAAATGTGGTCATGTTTTGCAAATTATCAAAGAAAAATGCGTTTGTATTTCACTGAGATATTGATTCTTTATATTTTACAATATTTATAATATAACTTTCCCTCCCACCCCCTCTTGGGTAAAATGTTTTCAAATAAAAATAAAGCATTTAATTCCCAAAATGTTAGCATGCAAGTTTTGAAGTATCAAAACGCTGAAATATGTTAGAAGCCATGAAAAGTTATGTAATGTATTCTTATAATCAAAACTAGTCCACAGCTTAGTCTGGTATCCATAGGAATCACAGCACGACTGAGATGTTTCTATATGCTGTGTCTCTGTCTTCCTCCCTCACTGTTTTTGTTGAAAAGCTGTTCACCACAGTAATTTTGGTACCTGTCTTACAGTAGCTAACTTATCAGTTGGAAGTTAGTCAGAGATTAGGAAACATTGTGAACTTATCAAAAAACTGGCATGTTAGGATGAAATCAGTTATCTTTAGCCTCACAGGATAGAAAGAGGAAATGTAATTGCAAAACTGAACTGTGTTTTAAAGTCATTTTCACTTAGAAAGCCCTTCAGATAATTCTATAATTAACATGGGACATGCAACAGAGGGAACAATACCTGACACGAGAGGAACTTGGTGCGTGCCTTCATTCACGAGTGGGATTTGGCTGCCATGGCAGAGCCATCTGCTGAAACAAAAACTCCTATGAGTAACAAGCCCTAGTTTACAGCATCTCAGAGCAGCAGACACCTGGACTTGGCTCAGTGACACAGCTCAAACAGCTGCTTGTGCTCATCACTGGACAGCACATGTGGTGGGGCAGGAGCAAACTGAAGGCACCGAGTGCTAAGCAAGACTCTCTCCTGTCAGGGAACCGACTGCATTTGCCTGATTCCCAAAATACCTTTCAGCACAGTTACTGCTTCAGTCACATCACTGCATTCAAACCAGTTCGGGTTATCACACGTGTTGATGTTTATATAGCACCTGTCATCACTCACTTAAATGGATAAGAATATGGATAGAGATTAATTCCTGCTCTGTATTTTCTCTTGAAATATAAACAGGGTTTTTTTTAAACTACTAATTCCTGAAGTGTGACACTTCGTTAAAGATCTGCCTAAGCTGTAACAATAGTTACTGGTGCTTAGTTCAGGATTGATTTTCTCCACCATTATTTTTACAATGAGCAGCGTTTCAGGGATTTCATCTCTGCTGAGGAAATTCAATTAAGAGTGCAAGTGTTCAAAATCCAGGTTCTAATGCTGAGTTGTGTACATAAAAGAACATAAAAGAAAAGATGGGTTCCTGATTCTTTAGCAAGGTAAGCAAACCACACTGGATTTCTTTTGTCGGTTAAGAACAGTTCTTCAGAGATTGCCTGCCTAAGGCTTTTTGAGTAGAAATCTGCTCTTCAGTTGAATTGTTGTGGGACAATTTCTGTCTTTGTAGAAAACATATTTTTATTGAGGGGGAGGGGGAAGAGAAAAATCTATAAATGGAAAGTAATTATTTTGCCTGAAGGAGGATAAAAATAATTTTCAATCTTACTACTTATAATATGAACTTGGATTAAAGGATGTGCTAATGGATATGAAATGAAGACAGAGCAGTTCTGGGAAGGGGACAGTTTAGTAGCACCGCCACGAGCAAGGGATGATACATGAGGTTGTACCATACCAATGTAGGGGCCAAGATTTCCAGAGCCAGATGCCTTAATAAAGGCTTCTGATCCCCAGGCTGTGAATAACGTGTATAAATGCCCAGTTCAGGCTCCAGATCATCACCCTAAACTCACAGATTTGGGATTCAGAGCTGCAGTTGTAATCAGAGAGCCAGAGCTAACCTTTTGAGCCATGTCTGGACAATGCCTCTGTTTTCCATCTCCTCCAGATTCATCTCACAAGTGAGATGAATTTTTTTCTTCCCTCTTTTCTTGCTAGAATCCTGTTCCAGCTCTCATCCTCCCATGACCAGAAGTTTCCTTCAATTTCTAGCCTGAATGTGTTAATGGATATTTTATACCTGGATTTAATCAGCTCTCTTTTAATTTTGACAGCTCTTGCAGTATCTCTCCCTCAGAGTACCAACAGGGAGCAGTAGCTTTAATGCACCTAGGAAAAGGAGAATATAAGAGAATATATATATTTCTCTGGGAGAAGAGAATATAACTCAAAATCAGGCCATTTTCTCCTCCTCACCACCAAGCTTCAGCCATTTACAAAGTGCCATCAGCTCTGCTAGCTACACCATCTCCAGCTCTCTTAGCAGTAGTGGGGACCCAGGTTTGCTGAGGAGGTGATAATTCCTGCTTGTGAAAAATTCCAGTGCAAGGAGAGGGCACTCCCAAATAGTCTCCTCTTAAACGACCTGTACCAATAAATTCCAACCATCAAATGTCAACTGTGACTGCATTTGCTCCTGCTGGAGTGCAGCACGTGCTGCCAGAGCTCTCAGTGGAAGGGCAGTGTTTGCTGCTGCATCAGCCCTCCTTCCAGAGCCCTCCACTAGCACATCCTCTCGCTCAAACACTGATAAGCCATGTTTCTGGTTTAGCAGGAACCAGATGTTGTGTGTTCCTTGTATAACTGCACAGATGAGAAGAGGTTAAAAAGTGACCAGATGGCACCGAGCAGCAACCAGGGGACAGCACCTGTCAAACCCCTGCGGACCACGCTGGATGCGGCCGCTCAGTGCCCCGGATTTAGACATTTGGGAGGAGTCAACCCCCATTCTGACTCACCTGTGGATCTCCTGAGTGATCTGCAGAGTATGCCCCTACGAGACAGGACTTGACTCCCCGGGAGGGCCGCACAAGCCCCACGCCTGTTTGCCCAGCTGGCCACGGCTGGCGCAGCGCCCGGGCGGCACATGAGCACTGTGGAGCCCTGGGCACACCTGGTGTGGCACAATGAAGGGATGAGCTTTGGGCATGGCCAGTTCTGCAGAACAAATCCCTCCTGGAGTTCTGGTCACATCTGACCTCTGTGTTTTCAGCTCGTGCGTTCATGTGTACGTTCCTTGGGGGCAAATGGTTGCAGCGCTTGTGTCAGATCTCCCATTTGGGTGGGTGTGATTGTGCTGCCAAAATGAGGCCTTGTCACCAGTAGCCGTTGCTGGCAGTATCATTACTGATCTAACATTGCTGGGGAAACAGGATTTTTGATTACAAGATTTTTATTCTCCCAAAGATCAGAATTTCAAGAACAGGACTGGTTATCCAGCACTTGATATTAAGCCAGACCAGTTGAATTTTTACTGAAGAAATAAATCCAGCTAACACTAAGCAGGGACACTTTTAAAATGTAGCCAGATAACTCAAAACCCTTACCAGTCCCGAAGTGCAGATAATTTATGATTTGAAACCTCATGCTATCACCACAGGACCCAGGGAAGAAGGGATGCATCGTATTTCTTGTTAGAAGCAGTATAAAATGACTCTCTCCTCTAATGACGTTCTGATGTTTGTTACCCATCCAGATAATTCCATTAAATCTTTGCTTGAACTTGTTGACAAAGTTGCTTCAATGTCTTCCTGTAATACTGATTGGACAAAGTCAGGGCTTACACCAGTGAATGGTCTTTGTTCACTGCTAGTAATTAACTATTTAATTCTTACCTGGAAGCCTTAGGCTTTCACACCCTCAAGGTATACACTCAGTGCAACTGCTAAATTTAAAGGTTAGAATTCCCAGAATTATCAGGGAAGTGTCAGCAGATTGATTTCCTTTATCTTGGTAGGGGAGACTGGCAGCTAATAAGATTATGATTGTTCCAAAAAACAATTATGTATTGAACATGCTGCCAGTTGCTATAAATCCTGGAACTTTTCAAGAGATGCTTCCATTACTAGCAATGTTTTTGTGGAAAAATGAGAACCACGACATTGGCATTAGGAAAATCCTGGAAATCGATAAAAGCGAGCTTTTGTTTGGAGGCAGAGTATCATTTTGGTTCTCACCTCCTGAAACTGAAAGGGGCCCTGTGTGGTTTCACCCAGAGGAAGCTCAAGCCCAGCCTTGTTTATTAAAAATTTGAGCTACAATGTTATCTCCCCTGAAGAATCAGGTTCCACGCTGGCATGATTCACCCCAGATGGAGCCAAAGGGCTTGCTGCTGGCCTGCCTGGGTGTAGCTCCGTTTTTGATGACATAGGCAGGGAGTGAAGCTGCCCCTGTCTTCCAGAGTTTCACATCCACGAGGATATAACACGGATAAATGTGTCTCAGGTGCCAGCAGCAGCCCTGGAAGCAAGGCTGAGCCTCTGGGGTGTCCCACGGGCACGGAGAGGAGAGGCTGAGCACAGGGCACAGACCAGCTCTGGGTCCTGCATCTCACTCGCTGCCGGCAGGGAGCCCCTCCTCCTGCAGGAGAACGACCTTCTGGCCGCTGCAGAAATGCTTTCTAGAGAGGTGTTTTGGGGGACAGTCAGGAATAGTAATTAGAGAAAAATTAATTACGCTCCGAGAACACGTGAAGTGCGTTGCCAGTCCCTGAACATGCCTGTGACATGACTGTCCTTGAAGCTGGTGAGCTCTGAGAAGTCTCTGCATTTTCCCTTTGCATCACATGTGCACTGTATTGATTCCCAGCATGTCCTCCCACAGGCAAAAATTCCCTTTTACTTCCATGTGAGTAAGAACGCTCAGAATGTAGGAATATAAAAAAAAAATCCACCCAATAAATATTTTACCAAGCCTGTTAGAATTGTGAAAAGAAATCCAAAATAGCAGAATAGTTATTCCATAAAATTCCTGGCATCTCTGGGATGACCTCATGCTTTTGGGTGCTGTAAGGGCCTACATCACTCACTTCTGGTTGTGCCTCTCAGGGTAACCTGGTTTTCTCATAACCACTTCCAGATCAGAGGAAAATCCTGGCTCCATTTAAGTGAATGGGAATTTTGCTACACACAGTATCTTATCCCCAGATTTTCAAACAAGAGGAGATGAAAATTTGGCTCTTAGCTCTCCCTTGGGATTCTTGAATTAGTGGTTCAACTTCCAAAAGCTCTAACACCCACTGATTTCAATAGGAGCTGCTGGAGCTCTGTGAAAAAAAGGTTCTTCATTTCCAACACTAAATATGGATGGTGGAATCTTAAAATTAGGCTCCTATTTTTGAAAATCTTGGCCCAAACCTTTATTAATACCACACTAGCATGTGTCCTGCATCTATTAGAAAACATAACATCATTCAAATCCACATCTGCTGGATTCTCTAAACGTGGGAAACAAAAATGGTCTTTTAATCAGATTTAGATGAAAAGCTGTCTCTGAAACAATAATATACAGTTAGGGATAGTCCATAACTGTCTATCACCTAACTGACCAACTAATTTGCCATTAGTTAAAATATTCCCAAAGAGCACATAGGACAAATGGCATGTGTATATACTGCTTCCAGAGAGCTCTGGTAATTGGAGCAATTTCAGCAATTTCCAATTTTAGAGGAAGTAACTGATCACAAGTTGTCACCTTAAGTAATTCTTAGTGACAGTATTGTAGGTTTGAAACATTTTCTACTATGCCAATACCACAGACTAGCTGTACAGTTACAAAGATATCTGTCACTGCTGCATTTATGTTATTAACACTGGTGGTTTTTAAAAGTGTATTACTTGGGGCAGTCTCTGCTTCCATCCAGAAAAAAGGAAAAAAAAAAAAAAAAGGAAAAAAAATGAAAGAGAGTTTTATATGTTAATTAAATCAGCATTTAGTCAGATCTCCTCTGATATAATTTCACCAGAGGTAACCAGCAAAATAGGGCTGACTCTGATCTGAATTTGAATGGGTAACCTGTTGGTGTGATGTAGATGCAGGGGGAAGTGGTGTTACTAGTTCTGTAGGTGACTTGAGTCAATAGCCCCACACTGCTTTTGGCCCGTATTTTTAATAAAAACTATGGGACATTTTGCAGAAGAATTAGTCCAGATGTTTTAGCTGGATTTCAATTTGGCTATCCTCTGCTTATCTCTCTAGAAACAGCAAGAGTTAGGGTTGCAAAATATTTTCCATTACAATCCTTGCTTTTAGCAGGCTCCTAATTTCCTGAACTGTGTAATTCTGATTGCTGAAACTTCTTGAGTTCAGCTTCTGTTGTGCAGTGGGGTACAGCAGTCCCTGTGCTATGGTTGAGCAAGATCTCTTCAGCCACTTCTGCATGTGGGAGGGGAACTTTTTACACGTTCCCCAGCACAAATTGAACCACGAACTTGAATTGTTGTGAACGGAGCTCTGGTCAAAATCTTCCTCCCCCCAAAACGACCGAAGTGTGAAGTTTAAAAGCTGGCACAAACAAGACAGCTGTGGATAAATGATGATTAGAGCCAGCTCTTTCTACCTCTCATTTTATATTTGCATGGGCAGCAACCCCGTGGACATCACAGGAGGCGCTGGCAATACAAGGTGCCTGTGGATTTAAAAGGACTATTGGGAGTCCAGAAAGGCAAAGGAGGCAGAAGCCACCTTCAATTCCTGCTGCCTTGCAAGAGTGTCCTCTTTATAGTAATACTGCAAAGTAGTACCAGGACTCTGTCTCCTACATCCCTAGGAAGCAAGAGACAGGGGTAGTGAGAAGGAAACCACACAAAAGCCTTGTTGCATTGCTACATCAGCTTTCTGCATTTTATTACTGTAGGCAGGGTCTGGCTCCTCATCTGCTTTTCGTCAAGGCTGAACCCTGTGGTACCCTTGTATGTTTGGGCCATTTAAGGCTACCATAATAAAAACAATAATAAATAACAAATAAGCAACTGGAGTCTGAAGCTGTAGGATGGATTCCTTCCAGATCCTAGCGGAGTGAGTGGTACAGTCCCAGTGGAGCAGCAGAGCCCTGGCTGCCAGTCCAAAAGGCCAGACGTGTCTGCAGGACCGTGGTGGGGCACAGTGAAGCACACCACGCTGCTGTGTGGGTCCTGCTCAGCAGCAGGGGCTCAAATCAGGATCAGGACACTGCTCAGAGCCAGCTGCCCCACCACACCGTGTGCCCCCACTTCCTACCCATAATAAAGAGATTTTATCTCCTTGAGCTTTCTTTCATAACAACTGAACTCCTTTCATTTTCCACCTTGTCCCTGGCTCGCAGGAAACTCCCAGCGTTGCTGAGGGCATTCCTTTCCATATGCTCAGTGGTTCCTACGTATTTCCAACATTTAATTGTTGTGGCGTGATGCAGAGAGGAAGCATTTACAGGGCACCGAATTTCCCTGCTGTTTTGTTGTGAATTGTGTTTCAGAGTAGTGCGGCACTGTTGGAAGATGACCACAATGACGGTGTTTGCACTGAGGTGTCGGATTTGTGTTTCAGAAATGAGATCAGCTCAGCTCAGAGGCTGTTGCCGTCAGCACTGCAGCAAGGAGCACCCAAGCATGGCCCAGTCCTTGCCCTGGTGCTGTGTGTCAAGCTGTGCTACAAGTCAAGCAGAGCTACGAAGTGACCCAAATGAAGAGAGACCTGAAGGGCACCTGACAGAGCCTTCCTTTGCTGCTCAGCCATGGCCAACAGCATGGAGTCTCCGAAATTTGGAAGGCATTTGACAGGTTGAAAAACTGAAAACCAGAGGCCACACCTTTAATGCCAGTTCAGAAACGTGTGTCTGGTTACCCCTGTCTGGGAAGCTAATTCACAGAGAGCTGAAAGTATTTGGCAAAGAAGCACATTTTGCCTTGGGCTTGATTTGGGAAGGGAAAAAAAAGGTAATATTTCCAGTTTTTTTAATTGGTCTTTGGCAGCCATGGAGCACTGCCTTACAGGATTACTGTGATTATAGACTACAGCATGCACTGCAAATGAGGACTTTTGAATACCTGCCCAGTGCCTGGTTGGTGGGGCTGGTAAGGACGAGCACTGTGCTGAGCTCAGGAAGAAGTGAATGCCACGTTTGTCTCCCAGTTTTTTTCCAGCTATAAAACAGACCTGCTCACATTACATGACTATGTACCTTAGTAATGTGCTATCCATTATGTGACATTGTCTTTTAGATCCTGTTACCAAATTTCCCACTGGTAATAGCAAGAGAGAATAAAGAAGATGAGGAGTTTTTAATATATCCGGATGGGAATAGACATGGCCTGTGTGAAAGATGGCTTTTCAATTTCTTCCTACTTTAGCAAGGTTGATTTTTTTTCTCACCTTTCCCCCTTTTATAGGTATGTTACTAATGGCTTTCTGCTGGTAAGTACTAATGTATTTGAAGATATTTCTACTAGGGTTCAATTGTTTATGAACAGTTTCATACAGACTTTTGAAATTTATTATTTAGTACTGTACACAGATTGTCCTTTTTTAGGATTCCTGAGGAGCAGGACTTTGGCCCTCAACCACTGGCTTTTGAAAGGAGACTCCAGCTGATGCTACCCAAGACGGTTTGTAAGTTCTGGCTGTACAATACCTATAAAGAAATCTGTGAGGCTGGCTATGCATTCTCACAAGGCTTTGAACTGACTCCCTGTTGAAAAGAACTGGGGCACCCAGGCCCTATGGGTGTCCTGACCACTGTCCCCTTAATGTGCCCTCGATGAACAGGAAGCATCAATGAAGGGCCCAGAATCTCCCAGAGGCTCCCAAGGAGAGCCTGTGCAGGGGAAAAACGCGAGATGAGTCTGACACGTAAAACCAGAAAAGGTTATGAAATGTAGTTCAGGGCCTCCGAAAGGTTTCCTCACCGAGGAACCCCAAAGCAGCTCGATGCAGCAGCGTAATCGTAACAGTTGATTGGCCCTGAGCCACAGCTCTGTGCTGTTGCAATGTGCATTTTCTGCTGTTGGGACATGCCATGACAGGAAGCGCTGACATAGCCACCAAGTAACAGCAGCACGCCCATATCAGGGTCCTGCCTGGCTTTTACACGGGGTAAAAATGGCTGGGAACAGAACAGGGACATAGAATTGCTGTGAGATGCAGAGGAACAGGGGCCCAGGCTGAGAGTGGTTAGCAGAGGAGATTTTCCTTGCTGAAAAGAATAATAATAATAATGGAATATGAGTAAGATTCGGTTCAGAGACACACAGTGTGTCCACAAGGCACTCGCAGACGAAGAGCACATTCGTGTGCCACATGCCCAATTCATCATTATTTCAAAGCCATTTCACCATTGTTTCTATTATAGCCCATTGAAATAGGTTTAGAAGAGAATTATGTGTGGCATATTCATTCTTAAAATGACCTGGGGAAAGAAGAGCATTGACACATTAAAGTGAGAATATAAAGAGTGCTATGAACTCTAGGTGAGTTGGAGGGCAGTGTGGATTCCTCTTGCAATTCCTTAACCCTACACTGGTGGAAGCAGTGTCAAATCTCATTTTTAGATTTTTTTTTTCTGGGAGGATAATTGCTAAAGTTAGTATACCACTGAGGCAGGCAACATTTCACCTTCTGAGCAACCCATTCTACTTGCATGTATTAAACCTCAGGAATTACTGTGTCCTACTGTTTGTGGGCTGTAGTACCATGTGTTGATGGTTGCATCCAGCCTTTGATAAAAATATCAAAATGTTTCAAAAAATACAGTTAACTTCTAACTCACCTCACCTTTATGACACTTCATGCAAGAGATCAATCAAAATACCATTAGCCCATATCAGGAAAGATATGAGAGCTCAAATTTGCAGCCTAGACTTCGCCTGATTTCCATTTTGTGGTCACCCCAAATCCTGGGTCCAAAAGCTTTGCACCTAAGATGGAGAATAGTGTCAGTAAAGCTGCTGTAAAGATGCAGAAATGAATAATCTCATCTCTAGAAATAAGGACTGAAACATATTTAGGAACAATGCCTCTGTATGCCTTCTACATATTTGGTGAACACTGGGCTACCAGACTGTTAATCAGGGCTGGTTCTGGAGCAGTTGATTTACTTAAAGCCTGACACTTACTAATGCAATGCAGATCTCTTCTAAGGCATGTGATGTTTTCCAGAGCTGTTGAACTGCTGTAATTTCTCAATTAAATCAGAGAGATGCCGGACTTAATATTAATTTCCAGCACTATATAGACATACCTCAATACAGGGTTCAATTATTGCTGAAATTAATCAGCCAGTGCTGTGTGTTTTCATTAACCTCTCCTTACCACACTTCGATAGCCGGACGGGAAGTGCTCGACTTCGTTTCTCGGCAATACTGTGTGTTCAGTTTTTATTGTCTATGATAAAAGCAGCTCAGCCTCATTATTATCCCAGGATTTGGGTGACAGCAGAGAATGCATCACAGCAAAGCTAAAGCCTAGCTGAGAGCAATTTTACTATTACAGGCACAATTACTGTCCATTACAAATTCCAGGAATGAGCGCAACCAGAACTTTAATAGGTGACTATGTTGCAGCAGCATGAAAAGAAAAATGGCATCCCTCCCTCAGCGCAGAAGAACAAAGAAATAAATAAAAGACTTTGGGTTGCATGCTCTGTATTAAACCCAGGCAGTCCTGAAGGCATTTGGCTCTTCAGTGGAAAGCAGCCCTGGCTCCTCTGACTGTTGCAGTTTCACTTGATTTAGGAGACTGTTTCAGGCCCTTGTCCTGCCCAGTGAGGCACCTGCACAAAATGCAGCTTGTTCCAGTGGCTCTGCCTGGGATCTCTGGGTCCTGTTCCCCACAGAAGTGCCAGTGTACCAGGGTGGTGTCTGAGCCTTTGCATCCACTCTGCTTGTCCAGAGAAAGGGTGGGTGTTTGTGTGAACACTTGGACAGTTCTAGAGCAGGGGTATAACTGAACTTGAAAGGGATTTCTTAAAAAAATATATGTTGCTGTTTAAAAAGCTGCAACTCAAACTTACCTGAAGTTGTTTGCATTTCCTTTCTTTCCACAGGTCAATTATTACTGCTTTAAAAAAGGCATTTTTTCAATAGAAGTGAAACTCGGACCAAGAGCCCATTTCAGGAAAGCACTTCCTTATCTAGATAGCACTACAGTAAATTCCTGATTTTAAGCAACTGCCCAAATGCTGTTGACTCTCCATCTCCTGAGAGAGTTGTTTAGGCAATTGAATAAAACAGATCGGAAAGAATTATGAAGTTAAAACAAACAAACAAACAAACAAAATAACAATCAATTTACATTACCTACAACCAAAGAACAGCACAAATGCTGAGGAAGAGATCAAGTCCTGAAACTTAGACTGATTTATTTTTTCCCCTGCGAAACTACTGAATTGAAATAATCTCAAAGTTATGAGTAGTATAAAAGGTAGGGACACAATACTGTGCCTGTTCCTTTTTTAGTATCTCTTCATATCATACTCATGTACATAAAGAATACTGAGAGTGAAGGTTCTAGAAAAGTGGAGACTTCAGTGAAGGCTCTTGAGGTCTCTAATGCCTTACTTGATGAGGGTTCTCATTTTCTTGCAACTTCAGTAATTAATCCAGCTATCATAGGAAAAGGGAAACTGTCTATACAGGTTCTAGACAACATAATTTCCATGCCTACCTTTTGTAACTTTTAAATTAATTTGTGTTCTTGAAGTACCAATATTAACATAATTTGTTGCAGAGATTTAATCATAGATGACAATTTAGCTGCCCAGGCGTTTGTATTTGAATAACTGTGTAAGGTTAACTCATTAGGGTAGGATTCTCCAAACACAACTGACTGGTTTCCCTTCCCAGGTGTTCTGTCCTCCTGTCCTTCGGTTCCCTTTGTGATTGTTCAGCTGTGTGCTGAGTTTATGGCATTATGACCATACGGAACACAACATGGTATATAACGCAAGGGAGAAAACAGTGCAAGTGCCCAGAGTCATTACAATAGACTTTTTCTGATTAAATGACACAAAGATGTAAGTGGTGAATTCTGATTTGGTTTTAATTTGAAGTACCCATATTCAGTGAATTTTACATGAATGCACTGCAGGCACTCTGGCTGTTGTCAGCATTTATGTCCGTAAATGTAAATGTCCAAGGCATAATTCAGTGGCGTTAATTCTTATTTCACTTCATGGGAAAAAGAAACAGGACGAGAAGTTAAGTGCCTTTTTTCTTTTCTTTATTTTATTTTATTTTTTTTAAATTCTATGTCAATAATCCAACCAGTTTAAACATATATTTATTCTATGTTCGAAATAATGCAAACTATTCAGAATGCTATGAGAGCTATGAAAAACACAGGGCTTGGAAAACTGGCAGTTTTTGTGGTTTTGGGGTTTTGAGTCGAGTTTCACAACCAATCAGCCCAGAATAATGTCCGGTAAAGGCATTTCTGCTTGTTAGTCTATTTATTTATTTACTTTGGCTTTGTGAGCCAAGGCAAGACACATTTCGGAGGAAGGTCAGTGAAAACACTCCAGCTCTGTCTAAGGGTCCGATCCTGCAAAGCTGCTGCCATCGGGGAGGTGCTCAGCACCCCTCAGAGCAGAGGTGCTCGCCCAGGAGCAGCTGGAGCACAACCTGCCTGCTCCAGCAGCGTGGGCACTCACAGCCTTCCCCAGGAATCTGCACGGAAAGTAAAATCAATCCTGGGTCCATCTGACTTTGGTTTGGCAGCCACTGGCTTCTGTGTGTGTCTCTTGCTCTGCTGGTGGCCCTGATCTCATCTGCCTCGCTGGAGATCTACCCTTTGCTTCATCCTGCGTGTTTTCCAGCAGCCTTCCCACCCCGGCACCCAAGTGCCCCAGCGGCGACGCCTGAACTATTAACCGGGCTTTGAAGGCAATGGATGCAGTCTGTGCTTCCTTGTCCCCCACTCCCCAAAATGGGCCAATGTGTCACACAATATTTTGCTCGTGGGTTGATGTCTCTGGGGTGTTAGGATGGCTCCAGTTCAGGGGGGGGGGGGAGATCTCCCAGGGAGAGTATGTTTGCTCAGTGGTTTGTTCATCTCATTCTGGGGCTTTCCAGCAGGAAAGGCTCCCCCAGCCCAGCTATCAACCCCCCCAAGGAGGGCTGGAGGACGGCTCTAAAAGAACTTTGGTGTTCCCCGGGGAACACAGGCAGTCCTGGGGCTCGGGGTTAGGTGTCCCATTAGTTGTCACCCTGTCTTGTTCACACTGATTCCAGCAGAGCCCTTCCAGAGCCTCCTGGCGAGCCTCGCGTGAAATCAGGGGTGCTTTCCTCTGCAGCTTTTGTTTGTGTCCTTGGGTGTGACAGATGGGCAAATATCCACCACCAGGAGGCCTCTGGAGAGGAGTGAACAGTTCAGAAAAGTAAAGGCTGCTTCCTCACCCTGCGCAGCCCCTGCCCCACCGGTCAGCCCTCCCTGCCGCTGTATTCCCCGGGAATATCGCATCCCAGGGAAGATTTGGCGTTTCGTTGTGCCAGCCACCAGCCCTGCCAGCAGAACTGATGGCGCATCAGAGCACCAAGGGGAACACGAGAGCACGGGGGGCCTGTCGAGCAGTCACCCTGGCTCTGGAAGATCCCAGAGGAGAAGCTGCGGCAATTTCCTGGGAGCACTGCCACCTTGTGTCGGTCCATCCCGCACGGGGTGGTGTCACGTCCTGCCGTGGACCAACGGTGTGCTGCCTACGAGAGATCGAGAGACCGCCTGAGGTAGTTGTGGGCCACTGCTGGCTGTCCCCCCCAACCACATCTCTGTCTGTCACGACAGCAGCAGAAGCGGAGCCTGCCCGTGCAGCACCGAGCACGACACTCCTTTGCATGAGCCAAGGGCAACAGGGCATGGCACAGGCTGGATGTCCAGACAACAAAAGGAGCATGGAACACCATCAGCGCTGCCATCTGACAGCTGATGGCTCCGTGCAACGCGGGAAGAAGAAGGAGTGTTCTGTTTTCCTTCTTTAACCTGAAAGGTCAACTCTAGTTCTCCCCATCCTTTCCCCTGCTCCCAAGCAGATTGCTGGGAGCTGCATGCTTCCATCACGCACATTCTGCACTACATTAGTTTAATGGCACTGTCACTATGAATTGCAAACTTTCTCAGCTCCCCCCTGTGCTGGTGAAACATGGCAACATAAGGAACATCTGTTCTCTTACCCTTTGCTGGAAATGGGAAACATCATATTGCATTTTTGTTATTAGCCTTATTTGGATGCCAGTGGTTTTGTTTCTAAACACATCAAGGCGGCTGAATAACCTTAATTGAGTACTACAGAAAAAGCATGGTTTCATGCAAATGCAGCTGCCAGCATAATTATTAGGACAATACTGAACTTCTATTCCTGAGATCGGTTCCAGTTTCTTGGTTTTTATATTACTCCCTTGCTGCTGAATTTCATTATAAACATCTCCACACAAACCGATCTATAGTTAGGCAGTAAACAAGTTAAGTCCTTAATTTTTGACATTAAAAAGCCAAACAAACCTAATGATTACAATGTGCATTCGAGCCTTTATTTGTACACAAAATTAATTACCCAGTTTTCACTAGGAATAGCTAACACAGGTAAATCTCTGTCTGACACAACTTCAAACAGACTCCAAGATTTTTAGTACAATTTCATTAAAGACGACAGATTCCTGCAGCTCCTATGGAAGATGACATTGTGTATAAATGGAATCAATTAATAATTCCCAGATTTAATTATAATGGATTCATTGTTATTGCATGATCAACCACAGCACGCAATGGGCAATTAAGCAAAGCACATATATACAACTCTCTAGTCCACCCATTACATAGAATCACTTCATTATTAAGCTGGAGGGCAAGTCAGAGACCAAGAATACAGCAAGGGTACAAAAAGTGGCAGAATCTGCTCCAACAACTTTGCTGGTATCTTTTTGTGCTGCAAGGTACACACACCCTTTGTGATATACACACTTTTAATGAGCCTTTGTGAAAATATTTCACTTTTATCTCTTTTACCAGTTTTTTGGAGCATTCCAGAAAACTTCTAGCCAGGTGTGGCTTGCTCTGTTTTTTGGGAGGTTTGCCTAGATTTGGAGAGGTCTTTGGTGAAACCTGAACATCAGACTTCTGGTGTGAATGATGGGGAGGCTTTTTACTCCACTGATTTAATTAGGTTTTATTTTCTTTCAGACCCACAGCAGAGTTCAAGGCTGCTTTGGGTCGCCCATGAAGTATGTTTGGTCTAATTCCTGGGAGAGATGTGCTCATTGTCACAGAACAATTGTGTCTGGTGTCACATTAGTAACAGTTTCTCTTTAAGAAAGGCAGACTGTAAAACCAATAATCCTGACCAGGTCAGGATTGTGTTGTATCAGCAGAACTTTTGTGGGGAAGTTTGCACAGCACGTGCCTGCCCTGTCTGGCTCAGTCCATCGTCTTCACGACTAATAACATTTACTCCAAATTGAAAGAGGCGCAAAGTTCAGCGAGCCAGATTTAGTCTGGGGGTATCTGTGCTGAACTCAGTGGAGCTGATAAACTTGGCCTGATATTTGCTGTTGAAGACTGAATATAAGAACAATACTTCAAGTGTTTATTTTCATTTTTAGGATCATGGAACAAGGCAAAGTGTTGCATTCAGCTGCTCTCGGAGTATAAGTCACAAAGAATGCCAGAATCGGGCTTTGGTTTAATTAATACTAGAAGTTTCCACCAGGTTTGTGCTTGTTTCTGTCTCCCACAGTACCTTCTCTCCGAGAAACAGACTCCCTGGATACTGTAATTGGTCTGGTCATTTGATGTTGGAAATCTGTACTGAAGGTACCCCGTGGTATTGGGGGTATATATTTAGATTTGCTTTGTAAAACTCATACTCCCCTAAAGCTCTATCCACTGGTACTGTTGCACACAGTGCAGTAGTGTAGTATAATTCTCAGCTAATCAACTAAACACATGCCTGGACCCCAAAGCAGTCTTGAGTATGCCTCTAGCAATTAAAAGAAAAAAAAAAAAAAAAAAGGTAAAACTGCCTGTGAATTTCTGTAAGTTGATATTAACCAGTTGTGCATGCTAGAGCCAAAGACTGTGAAAATGGAGAATGAGAGCCATCCTGAAGGGAAGATTGGTGTGGCAAGTCTGTTCAGTGCTTTGCTTGACCTCTTTCATTCTATTTTAACAAATCTGCATTAATAATTTTACAGTGGTTTGTAGTTCAAGTACAGTGTGTGCTATGTAATATTTGTGATCTGCTAGTAGTAAATAGTCCTGAACGCATTATTGGCAGAAGCTAAGTTGAGAATTTGCCTTCCATGCAGGTCAGCATGGTGTGTTCCCATCATCACATTTGGAGCTCTGATGAAGAGAATACAGAACCAAGTCCTCTCGAAGCTGAAGTCTGTGGCCACCTGTTTTATGAATCAAAGAGGGAAACTTCAATGCCAATGAGGAACCCAGCATCCTGAGATGCCAAATTGCTGAAGAATCGCAATTTTTTGAACCTTTCCAGAGAGATTCCAGTCTTGATGACTCTTCCACTCCCCTGACCAAGCCGGTTCCTGGAAATTTGCCTGGGCTGTGACCCTTGTGCTTGCAGGCTGGCGTCACCACTCGCTGTTCGTGACACCCGGGGTACCCCTGCCTTCCCCAAGCCGGTCAGGGGTGACGAGAGGCTCACAGAGCAGCTCCCTGCAGTGTGACAGGGTGGTTCCACGAGCTCCCTTCCCCTCTGCAGCCCAGAGCAGGGGTGTCAGGCTGAGAGGCTGAGTGTCCCAGCAAGAGTCGCTGGCACCGCCGGCACAAGTTGCTCCATCGCAGAGCGGGGAGAGAACAGGAAACAAGTGGTGACTAACAGTCCACATTCTCTGCTTTTGAGGCAGCAGAGCCATGCACAGCCCCTCACTCCGGGCAGGCTGCTCAGCACAGGCTAGTCCTTGGTGAAATTCATTGCATCTGGTGCTGTTCATTTCCTTTCAGTTTTTATCTAGTCTTTCTGCGCTTCCTGTTAGCACCTAACGCCACTTGGGACAGCGCAGGGCCCGCACTGTGTGTTTGCTGTGCAGAAACCAGTAGGAGCTGGTGGTCACAGCACTGTGATTCAGCTAGCAAGTGTTTTGGTGCTTCCTGCCTGTGCTTTTCCATGTTCTTGTTCTTCTGGGAGGTGCAGTGCCAAGGATGAAGAACTGGGGCACTGAGGGACCTCTGTGAAGTCTATGAAATGGATCCTGTGTTTCTGCCTGAACAGGATAAGGGAAATAAGCAGCAAAGACAAGAAAGCCATGTATAAAATGTGAATTTGACTTCTTATGTGTCTCCCTCTCTAGTTGTCTTTTATTTGTACTGATACAACCACTCACTTGAATATTTTTGACTTTTTTTCGAGCCTGTGAACTTTTGTTTTTATAGGGTGAGCTTGTTTGCCAGGCAGGTTTTCCTCAAACTCTCTTGGTGCCAGTAATTAAGGGATTATTGTAATTACCTCACTGGTGCAGATATTGAGTATTAGTGCTTGGTCTGAATGTGCCCACTTTGATTTCCCTGCAGTGACGCTAGGTAGGCTGAGCCTGAACTCTGCTCTAAATGAGCACAGTGTCATTAATGACAGTGCTCTTACAATGGGCACTTTTGTGCTTAAGCAGCTTTTTATACCTTAATCCAACCTGATGCAAGCTACAGATGCAAATGTATTACAGGTACAATTTACTTCATGGCATTAACCAAGCATAAAACGAGATTCGGACTGCACTGTGAAGTGTTTAATGAGCTGTGGGTCAGGTCCTTCGAGCTGGCTGAACTCCTCTGGCTGCAAGTCAGGGTGTAATGCTTTCCTTTCCCTGTCTTGTGCCTGGCACTAGCCTTAATGCTTTGGTCCTTTCAGGCTCTTCTCACTTGCACTGGCCTTTGGGGATCATAAGGAGTTGAAAAATATTGTAGGCTCTTTGTGGGTCCCCTTTCTCCATGCAGCTGCAGCAGGGACAGCGTGGTGTGCTGCTGACAGCCACTGTGGCATCGTCCAGCTGCAAGGGAGGCCACAGCCAGAGCACAAGCATCTGCCACCCCCAGTGGACACAGCACACCAGCAAACCAGGTGCTCCCAGAGCCCTGAGCAGGGGCCTCACCTCGGACCAGGCGCTGGGAGGGAGCTGAAAGTGCTGCTCTTGTGGCTCAGCTTACTCAGCACTCCAGCCTTTCCAGCCGCTGCTGTGCCTTCCCACATCTGCTGCTTTCATGTTTGGCCTGAAATGGCCTTTCTCTCAATGGCAGCTTTTCCATTGCACACAGGCTCCTGAGGTGATGATAACATTTGGTTTCCCTGAAAGCTGGGTATGAGAAGCTGTGTTTTGTTTTGCATTTCATCTGCTATAATTAAACAGGTGATGAAACTATTCAGGACCTGAACACCCTTGCACTGTGGTCCATACAAAGTTCTGACAGTCATGAGAACCAAGTCTGATCCTCATGTTCCTATTTTTCATTCTGTGCTTTGCCCTGCTCCCTTTCTAAACCAGCTATAAAACCATTTGTGCTGTAAGACAAGCTGCACACTGAAAGAGTCCATGCTCTTAGTGCCTGCTCTTCATTCACAGATGACCAGCCTGAAGCAACAACAATGCCCACAGAGAAATAATCTCTACAATTTCTACAGCCTTTAATTTTTGTCTGTCCTTCTGCCATAGAGGCTGTATGTTATGTATGCCATCCTCGCTTGCTTCCTGTTCCCGGCCAGCTGTGGATTGATGATAGCATCTTCAAGTTGTTGGACTTCCTCTTCTTGTCTTTAATCTCTTTTGGTTTCAAAATGGCCCCCCACATTTACAGTTGCCGACCACAGCAGGCAGATAGCAGCAGCTGGGAGCCAAGCAGACAACACCGAGTACATTTTAAAAACAAAAAGAGATCTGTTCTTTAGGTTATATAAGAGGATTCAGTGCTAAGATTTAGTGAAACTCAGAGTAATTTCTGAAATGTTCAGCAGTTAATGTCTTAAATGTTCTAATTCTTGACATTTTCAAATTCACGTTGCATCCAACTTGACTCGGCTGTACTTGTGGAAGCAGCGATAGCCAGTAACACATTTATGCTACATAGTGTATACATTCAAAATGTAGCAACTGAAAGAGAATTTTGTACTCCACTACCTTACTTGACTTGATTGAAGTCTTCCTATCAGACCATGCATTCCTTGCCCTATTGCTACCCACTGCAGTTCAGGAAAGCAACACATTTTCTTTAGTTAACACCTGTGCTCAAAGCCAGGCTAAAGCAAGCCTAATGTAACCATTCAGTTCTTCAGAAGCAAAGCCACAGGTTATTTTGCTTCCTCTTCCTTTCCCTCTTCATTAAAATCTGGTTTCACAGGGCACAGAGCCTGACCGAGCTGAAGAGCAGATGTTTTGAAGAAAGTCTTGGCTATGAGCCACTTATTGTCTGTTTCTGGTTGGTTTTGTTCAAAGATTGAGAAGGAAATGTACCTTATTATATGTAGGTGTTTCTTCCAAGATGCATGAAAAGTAAGAACAAGTCAGGAAATGCAGAATTTCTTCAGTCAGGTGCTACAGACCTCCCCAGCTGAGAGGGCAGCCAGTGTACGATTTGCAGTGCTGGGCATCCACTAGTCAAGATCATGAGGATGAGGGGAATTCACTAGTTTGCTGTTAGTATGCATATTCATTTCAAACTACTTTTTGGATTTTTCCTGGTACAGCCATCCTGATGCAGTTATAACTCTACACCGTCAGCATCCCTCTAAACCTGGGGTGCTGGCAGCAAGTTTTGCTTCTGAGATTGCTTCAACCATGAGCTATTGATGTGCCTTCAAGATGCTGCAAGTTTGTGCTTTCCTCAGTCCAGTCGCAATCCCAGATGTCTATGTTCCAGTATGAAATTTAAATGTTTTATTGTAACAGTTTTATTTAAGGCTGCTTTTATCCACTCTGTTTCATTGTGAGCAAGGTTGTGTTTATTACTCAAGAATCATAAACATAACCAGATCTGTATTCAGTTCTTGATGTTTTACCTTAGGCCTCAACCCTGCAGGGTCTGAGGGCCTTGGGCAAAGCCAGTTGGAGGTTGGTATGATCAGTATCATTGACTGGTAGAGGACGGGTAGAGGGTTTATCTTCTCTAATCTGTTATCTCCTCTTATCTCTTGCTTCATTTATAAAATGGGGACTATGTCATAAAAGTGCCTTTATCAGCTTGTTTTCTGGGCCCTTTGAGTAGCTTCGGTCCCAACCATCTTCTGTTGGAACCCTCACACCTTCTGGGCTTGATCCAAAATCCCACCAGGACAAATCAGGCCAAACTCTCTCAGGCTTTCGGGGAGAGGCTGGGGAAGATTATGCTGTGTAAATCTAATGGCCAAAATGTCCTCAGTCTGCCCCAGAACTAACTGGCAGTTGTAGCTGGACCTCCTGTCCCAGTGTGTTCACATCATAGCCAGGCTCCCAGGCTGTGAGATTCATTCTGTACAACTCTAACCTCTCTCCTCTCGAGCCAGGATGCAGATTTCACACCCTACATCACATTTTGCATCACTAAGTGCCTCTTGTCTGATGCTGTCTTCTGACAAAATAGCTCCTTCATCCATTTCATCTGGTTTTGCAGAGCAGCCCACCCAGCAGGGAAAACTCTCAGCCAGGCCAGTGGGTGTGAAGTGTCCACACCACTCACCTGAAGCGAGGTTGGCCCCTCCAGTGCAGTGGCACCCACCTCCCATCAGGCTGCTGAGTGGCCTTTACCACAGTGGCTTCTGTGCTTAGACTTCTTGGAGAGTCTGACAGGCAGAGCTGAGGCACAGACCTGCAGAGTCTGTGCACCAGGACAATAACCAGGATGCAAGAGGAGGCAAGAGAGGAAAGCCTGAGCTACTGGGTCCTGCAGTGGCAGCGAGGAGGTGAGTGTGATATGGTCAGCACGGGTATCACAGCCACTGCCTCACCTGTCCAGCCTTTAGTAAACACAGAGCACGTTACACAGCCATTTCACCTCCTGGCTTTACAGAATCCCTTGACTGTCCAGGAAGCACCACAGCTGCCTGCCAGGGGTGGCCTCTGAGTACAGCTGGGTTCTGTTTATCAAAGGGTTACTTCCATCCCACACCCCCAGTCTCAGGACAGGGGATGCCAGCCAAAGGGGAAGGAGACAGTGGACAGAGAGCCCAGCCTTGTCTCATTGGGCTGATATATGCACTCCCTCTGCCCCCCACCTGATCTCCATGACCTGCTGATGCAGAAATCAGATTGTCATTGGCAACAACCCACGTTGGCCTGAGAGCCACAGATTAACTTCTGAGAAAACCTGACGTAACTTTTAGTTCTCATTTACCAAGTCTAGAGGGAAGACACCCCCTGTACGCCTCCTCCCTCCCCTTGGTTCAAGGATTTCAATTTCCACTTAGTAGGTGGTGCTGGACGTGATACACGTGCTTGAATGGACACGTTTAAGTGTGAGCCAAGGAAGAACTGGTCTCCCCTCCAGGATGCTTCATCCTTATTTCCCCATTGAGACTGTGCATAAGCACAGCACTGACTTTTCAGAGATGCTGAACCAATGGGAGCCATAAACCCTCAGCTTGCGTTTCAGCCCATATGCACTTTGATTGCCACTGAATATTGCATCATAAAAATATTTCGTGGCAGACAAAAAAAAAAAATCCCTTCTCTGACACAAACAGTGTATTTTCAAGAGCTCAAACCTGCCACCTCTGCTTAAGCTAAACAGTGTTGTGTTATGTTTGTTATGTTATGTTATGTTATATGTTATGTTATGTTATGTTATGTTATGTTTGTTATGTATGTTATGTTATGTTATGTTATGTTATGTTATGTTATGTTATGTTATGTTATGTTATGTTATGTTATGAAAAGCTGAGTATTGATTTTTGTCAAACTGGTTTCAGCCCAGCCTTTCCCTACCGACTTCAGGGGAAGGCAATCTGGATGTATCCTCCTGATTTAGAGTTTCAAAGCAATCATGCCTTCACACTTCCAAAGTCATTACATTTAATCTCATCAGTATGAATGGAGCACACAGGCAATGCAGGAACACGAAGAAATGGGGAAGTCTGCCCTGAAAGCCCAGCAAGACCTGCCCTTATCAGCCCAGCACATATAAATCACTTTCTTTTCCAACTCATTTAACCTTGGCCAGTGAATCTATGCCTCAGTTTGCTCTGCTTCCAAAAACGTATCCAGTTCCTCTCTTGATGCATGACTAAGGCTCTCTTCTATTGCTGACTCTGTCAACTGGGTAGTGTCCCAGCCCCTCCCCATTGTGTAATTCTGCCTCAGTTTAAATATACTATTCCCCTTTTGCTTTCAAATGAGTTATCTCAGAAACAGCACTGGCACCATCAGGTCCCTTTAGCTTTCTGTTTTCTGTGTGCCTTTCCCAACCCAGCTCTAACTTTTGGCTAATTTATACCTCCCTTACCTTCCCCACCATCCCACGTGCAGATGCCGCTGGACTCCACGAGACAGACAGGCAAGAGGGAAGGAGAGACCCTGTTGCTCTTTAGTGTGAACAACTCAGAGCTCAGTTTGGTGAGTTGGTGCCAACACTGAGAGAAGCTGCAGAGCTGCAGCTCCAGCTCAGCCTCGTGGCTCAGTGTGTGCTGTGGGTGTGAGGCACCCGTGGGCTCCTGCAGCTCATGCACCTGCTGTGGCTGAGATCTGGAACCGAAATGTGGCAGAGGCTCTGCCACTGCTGTTGCATTTGCCCTTTGGTGGCAGCTCACAGCTCTGAGCTGGAGCTCTGAAGTGTCCTAAGTACATCTGATGGAACAGAAGGAGGATGAGCAACCAGAGAAAAAGGGTCTGTGACCAAAGGGGTTTCTGAGACAGGCTGCTGGCATTGGCCCTATAACAACAGCTTGCCTGAGCTAGGATGGTCTAGGGGTGTCCATGTTTCAGTATAAAGCTCTTAAAGGGACTAATTACCATTAAACCAGACAGATTGTGGAAAATTAAATCCATGGGCTGTGTATAGTGCTGTTACCTCCATAAGGAGATAACCTGTGTCGTGCTGAGCCTCAGGTCTGCTGTGAGTGGGACACGATGTGCTGTATAGTGCATGGGGGAGGAGGGGAGAGCAATTAATTCCTTCTGCTGTTTATTCTTGCATAGGAAATGTGAGAAGATGCTATGATTAGTGCTAATATGTTTTAAATGGAGCCCAGTGTACCTTAGGGGATCAGTGCACATATTCCAGCACAGTGGGCTGTATGGATTAGATGGCATCATGTAGAGTGCAATTATGCAGATGTGTGGTGTTCCCATAATGTATTGCTCTTCTGGAAGACATTGTATAAATCTCTGGGTTTGCTGCAAAAATGTCCATTTTTGCTGTCACTGCCAGCTTGCCAGACTGTTTTGTCGTCTGCTCAAAGCTTGTTAGAGCTTTGGAGTGCTGTGCAGGAAAATCTCTTGGTGAGATGTGCGTTGTGAATTACAGTCCTGACAACTATCAGAGGGTGCATGCTGAGGTGTAGCATTAATATTTATTTGGGAGCAGATGTCTTGGCTACTATCCAGGGCACAACCTTGGTGTGTTAGATGTTAGGGAAAAAAAATCCCTCCCCTAAGTATTCAGTCTCTATATAGCAACTATTAAAAATATTTAATATCGTTTTAAATGCACAAATGATTTATAAGAATAGGTAGAATAAAAGTGTGGGTGGAGGTAATACATAACATTTTTGCCCTGACTGAGCAAAACATTTCCAAACAAAGGCTGATTTACATATTTGCAGTAGCTGGGGTTTTTATCCTTTTTTATCCCCATATTTTTACACAGATAAACCTTAGCTATAAAAGCATCTTATTTTGCCTATACACTGACAAAGATGTTAAGTAAGAATTCTTAAAATACTTTCCTGCTCCGTGGAGTCATGGGAATGTAGCAACACCGTATTTAAAAATATTCTTTCCTCCTCCTGGCAAGATTTCTAATTCCAGTGGAGAATGACAACATCTCCTTCTGCTTTGATAGTGTCATGACTGTGTGTGCCTGCTGTGAGTTGCAGGACAATGCCTTCACACCAGACACAAACGGGCAACAAAGGCAAAGCCAAATAAGACTCTGTTTATGCTGATAATAGCTTTCCTCTGTGCTTTGTGTGCTCCTTCTAGGGCAGGAGCTAATTCCAGTTTTGGACCAGTTTGCAGCCCATGGTTTTTGGAGTCGTGGTGTGTTGCAGGGTTAGAGTACAGACCCTCCCCGAGCCACTTGCAGAGGTGAGCAATACTTGGCAGAGGTTTGACTTGGCAGAAGTGTTTCCACGGCTCCTGTGCCGAGTCTTTGTGATGAGCACCCAAGGGTTAAGCCACACGCTTTCCTACATCCTCTCCTTCCTTGCATGTGCAGCAAGACCAAGCTTGCCTCACTGTTTGCTCTTCCTCTGGCAGGGCACCACTCAGGAGCTCACCAGAACACTGCTTGAAACGATGCACTCCTCCTGGCTGGGAGAAGCCTCAGGCTGGTGGGCTTTCAAACATGCTTCCTGAAGATATGTGGACATGATCTCTGCACCTTCCTATCAGTGCAGGGGAATGTGGAGATGTTTACAAGAATTCTGCCCACAGTGTACCATTTCTGTGAGCAATGGACTTTAACCTTCAAAATTAGAGGCCAGACAAGAAATTAACTCTTTGTAAGGAACATCTGTGAAACATGTAGATGGGAAAAACCTTGCCCAGAGCCCATAAAGCTCAATCCTTTACTCTGATGAGGAAAGGATAAGAAAAATCATATGACCTTACGTGACCTCCTTCCCTTCACCAAGGAAGGAGGGGTGAGAGGAATAAGAGCCTTCCTTTGTTTCACCAGATTAGTTCATCTTCCCCAGATGGAAGAAGGTGACATTTCAAAGCTGGTAGCCCTAGTGAGAAAGCTCCTGTAAATTTTTCCCCATGCAGAGCAACAGTGGGGTCTGCATGTCAGCATTGGTGACAATCCAACAGCAAGCATAGAGAGCAACCACTTGACTCATCACCATGGGTGCAAGAGCTGCTCTTTGAACCCACTGAACTCACGGGAATGGCTTTCTTGGAGAGGTGATTCATTACTGGGAAGCCCAGGATGAAGAATGGACACTGCCTTAGCAAAAGGGACAGCTGTGATCTCTTACTCTGACTCCTCCCCTGACTGTAGTAGCACTCAAAGTGACTTTGCTGCTTCTGGGAATGAACCACTGATCTCAGGGACTTGTCTTTTCACTGTTAGTTCTGAATTACTGAGGCCGAGTGTCCCCTCAGAATGGGGTCTGTGTTGATAAGGCTTGCAGACAGTTTAACGGGTCTTTCTCAGGAGCCAAAAAAAGATTACATGGGGATTTCTGGAAAGACTTTTGTCTTTTTCCCACTTTGCAGAAATCTGATGTATGTTTCATCCACCTAATCCAGGAGTGTCACACAGTCCATGGCCCAACCTGGGTTACAACACAGTGACAGCACCAGAAAATGGGTCCATCACTTCTAATCAACAGTTCTGCTACAAATAAAGCCAAATATTTTTTTGGAAATTCTCATAGTCCACTGAGATTTGGGGCGTGGGGGGGGGGGAAACAGATAAACTTCAAAGAGGGCCACCAAGCCTGGACAGAGAACTGCAAAAATGAAGGGTCAGAAAGAAAGAGTGTGGACGAGGAAACACGGGACAATATGTGTACCCTGCAACCAAAAACTTTCGAGAGTTTGTAGCATGGAAGCATCAACTTTCAAGTGAGGGACAGTCCCAGTAGGTGCTTTCGAGCTTTAGGCATCCTCTTCATGAGCTGTGGTGAAGTTTGAAGGACAGGGGAAAAAAGGAGGAGCATGTATGACTAAGGGGTGGAAAACTCAGATGAATTATATAGAGGGGCGTACATCCAGCATGCAGACACTGAAGAGCATCTGGAGGGCATCTAAACAAGAGATCAGAAAGAGTAAGTCTTGAGAGAGCCTAAGCATTAGGGAAAGCACAAAGGACTGTTGAAGGATGCAACCCAAGGCAGTTTACAGGGCTCCAAGTACACAAAAACATACTTGGCTCCAAAATTTTCTAATCTGGAGATGGTTGGTGGCTGGGAGAGCACTCAGGGGAAATATTGTATGTGCTTACCCTGTGTCCATACTTTCCCCCAGGCATTTTGCTTTTGCCCACTGTTGGAGGCAGGAGCTAGATGGACCTTTGGCCTGGCCCAGTGTGGCTGCTCCTCTGGTGTTGTGAAAGAGTTGGAGCCCTTGTGGTAAATCTTTGCGTTCTTAAGCACAAGCTGCAGGACAAACCGTGCTTATCACGGCGCCATTGCTGAGTCACACACAGAGGGATCTTGCTGACATTCCTCACTGCTCTGCACACAACATGCTGAACAGATTGGGAGGAGAAGGCTCTGTGTTTCCCAAAAGGCTCCGTGTTTCCCCAAAAACAACCAGACTCATCACCACGAGGACTCATACACGTAGGTCCAGCCAATTGCTGCTAATTCCTGTCCCCTGCAGCCAGGCTGCTCCAGCTTCAGGCTATGGAAGGGTGGCAGCAGCAGCCTTCTGTCTCACAGAACATGTTTTGGTTAAGCATCCAGGCTGTTGGGTTCCTGGGAGTGCCTGGAGAGCCTCTCCAGGGCATTGCTCTCACCTCTGTCCCACTTGAGCAGCAGCCTCTGTGCCTCGGGCTGTTGCCTGCAGTGTGTTTGTGAGGCTGCTTTTGTTCTCTGAGGGGGTGAAGGTGTCGGTGGATGTCTCTGTTGCTCCCCTGGCTAGCATCTCAGCAACTGGGCACAGGAGAGCTTTCTGAGCCTCTTTTCTGGACTTTTTGGCTGCCTTGCTCCTCCCCCACTTCTTTGGTTTGGTAGTCCCAATCTCCTGTGGCTGTAATGAGATAATCCAGGAGTAGTGCTATCTATCCTGTCTTGCCTATCAGGGCTGGCATTACCAGGAGGGGTCTCCATTTTTCCAAGAATACTGTGGCCCTTTAAAAAACAATAAGTATCTCCCAAGGACAGGAAGGTACAGTTAGAATCTCCTGATAATAGCTGCACTCACCTTTTTCATTCCTGCTTTTCCTTGTTTATTCATTCCCATGGTGACAACGACAATACCTCTTTTTTTTTTTTTGCACAATGCTTTTTTTCCACAATATTTTGTCATTCTCAGGTGGAAAGACAGGAGGAATCTGTTGGTTTAAGGAAGGGGAATTTTCTTCCAGAGTAAATGAGAAGAGGGTCAGGGCAATGTTTACACACACACACAGCAATTCCTTGCTCAGTGTATGCACACATATGCACGTGAACTACACATGTTAACAATAAATTTTTTTCTTAAGGTCTATGTTTTCCTCTGCAAAAGCCCAGACCCCACTTAGGGGAGCAACAAGCCTTGCCAATAACTGGATTCAATTTATAAGAAACTAGGTGGAAATAATGATGAGGAAATGAGAAAAATAAGCTTTTGATGAAATAATTAATGACTAGTTGTGACACAATCTCACAGCAGCAATCCAAGGCTCAGGGAGATCAGAGGAGCCCATCCACTGCCAGACAATGCTTACTATGCAAAGCCAAGTAGCCTCCTGTTTGCAATTTAGAATCATAACCATATACATGAACTGCAGTTGGTGGCGGCTTGTTTGTTTTGAGCTCTCTCCTAACAAAGTAACAGCACTCCCTTCTCCTTCCATCTGAGAGGGGAGCAGACCAGCGGGTTCCAAGCAGTTTTGTAGCATGTCCAGCTCTGGGGCAGCTCCTAAAGCCAGGAAATGAACATTTCAACATGTGTGCATTATTCTGCTGCCATCAAAGTGAACAGAGCTCTGCTGCTCACAGACCTGGTCCGAAGGACTGAAACTAGTGATTCTTAGCTGGGAGTGTCTGGGGAAGGAGGGACTTCTGAAGAGCCTGCAAAAGGTGCAAAGGAAAAACAAACCTTTTGTCAGCAGGCTCGCATTTGCTGTCACCAAGTCCTCGCCCCCTTGGCAATATTTTAATGAACTGACAAGTGGACAAAGGAGAAGAATACTTGGCCCGAAATATTTTTTTGCAGAAGGCTCAGTTCTGCCCTCAGAGATGACGTCCCTTACGCCAGCCATGCTGAGCTGTGGGTGGCAGTGGATTGGTTCAGCTGAGGAGTGGCTTTTGGAGGAAATCTCCCTGTTGTCCCCACTCACCCAATGCTGCCTGCATGGCAGCCTGGTCTCAGTGGTGCAAACTGGATTGCTCTGCCTCAAAGCAAACGGGCAGAGGCACTTCAGGAGGGCACCAAATGGGCTGCAACTGCCAGTGGGGCTGTTCAGTCCACGTAGCCAAGCTCCAGATCCTCTGAAACCACCAAAATCACCGCAGTACGGACACAAGGGTGGCCACACCACGTAGTTTGCAGCACAACCTGCTTCTTTGCAAGGCATTACCTGTCATGCCAGCAGAGCCACTGCCACCATTCCTCGCTCTGCTCCTGAGACAGAGGTTCTGGAGGTGCAGAGGCACCATCTCCCTGCCCAGCTCGAGGGTTGGCTCCTTTCACTGGGCCGCTCTGCACATCCACCGTCCCAAGCAGATTGGCGGGGGAAGGCATGTTGGGAGACAGTCCACCCCTAATCACTTCCAGAGGTCCTGTTTCCAGCTTGGTCAAGACACTGCTGAGTCATTTTCATGCAGAATGAGTTATGGCTGTGTTTAAAACCTCTTTATTACCCCTCAGTAATCCAGAGCTCAATCTTGCGCTTTTAATGTTGCTCTTCTAAAGGGTAGATTTATATGTAAAACACTTTACACTTTGGTTTCCTCCTAAATAATAACGAACGTTGTTCTTCTGAGTGCTTTATGACATTAGCTAACTAGTCCTGACAACACCCTGGTTTTGCATATGCACAGCAGAAAGCTTGGATGAGCTTCTTAAGTCTGGTGTTTCCAATTCTCATGATTTTATTGTGAGTCTGGGGTGGGCTTTTTCTTCAAGTCTCAGCTCCTGGAAGCACACAATCACATGACTTTCTCGCTTTTCTTTTTCTTTTTTTTTTCTTTTTCTTTTTCTTTTTTTTTTTTTTTTTTAATACAATAAATTTCTAATTCTTCCAGTTGCAGGCAAAAGCCTGAAAATGTGATCCAAATGCATTGCAAGGCTCAGAAACCAGATGTCAAAGAAGAAACCAAACTGTGCTGCCATTTTCAAATATCTGAAGTTTTAAAGCAATCTAAGCATGCTCTGGGTCTTCACCTGTATTTTCTGAGTGTGGAAAGGCTCAGCAGTAAATAAAGCTTCACATTCCATAGAGGTAAAGGCACATAAAGTCTTCAGGGGTGCTAATATTCTCCATCTCCCCTCTCTTGCTTGCTTTTGTCTGATTCTCATCCTGCATGGGCTTTGCTTTCCACATTGTGAGTAGTCACATTCCTCACAGTGGTAAAGAAAAGCACACAAATAAATCTTTGCTGGAACAGAGCAAATTTTAAATCAAATCAGAATTTTACAAGCAAGGGAGATCAAGGTTTTAAGCTCTTCCATCTGTGACTGTGTGCTTGTAGAGTGCAATGTGCACCAGGCCAGGGGATACAGCTCGTGACTCTCAAGGCTACTGTATCACAACAACCATTATTACTGCTGCTGCTTCTACTACTACTACTACTAAAATAGAATTGTTAATTGTTAAGTAGGCTTTGTGATCGCGTTCATCTGCTTAGGAAGGTGCAAGAAAGATTTTCTTGAGCTGTTCCACAGCAAAACAGCTATTTCCACGTTGCAAAAGGAGCTTGACAATAAAAAAAATGAACGACATATTAATTTTATGTCATAGATTTTGTGTTTCTCCTACTTTGTTATTGGTTTTATACTGACCCATTTAATTTCCCCCATTTTTTTCCTGCTGACACATTTGCAGATCAGAGACTGTAGCTGGCTGACTATGGGGCAGCAGCTGAGATTTCTCTCACCCGTTTTTAGTCCTCTGTAATACTTGCTGCTCTAACAGTCCTATACATTCTGCATGGGAATCTGATGTTATTTTAATTACTCTATGCATGTATCTGGTTTTTGGCTATTGGAAAACCTCTGTTAGACTTTAAAGTCCAGGGCTTTCCCAACAAAAATATTTCCTAGCCTGATACAAGATTGTCTTGATACTTATTGTAAAGCATACTTTTCTTCATTTTCTCCCATGGCTTCCAGACAAATATTTCTGTGGCTCCCTGAACAAATCCCTTGTCCCTCCAAGTTGGACAGTCTCCTCCCTCTCCCCTCTGCTCAGCTGAATACCATCTTCTTCTCCTTTAAGCATTTTAACAATGCTTGCTGCTTTCTAAACCATTCTCCCTGTTTGCCCACACGTTTACACTCCGAGGAGAAAAAAAAGTCTCCCAGGTGGAATCCAAAGGAGCAGTGGTTTCCACGCTGTGGTGCACAGTTGATGTGGGAGCGCACCTTCACACTCAGACTGCCAGCAGAAGCCACAGAGGAGCTCCCTGTGCCAGCCACATGGAGCTCTGCCATCGGCAGGCTGTTGTAAGAGCTGATGGGAAGGTCAATTGCTTGCTTCAAGTGCTGACCACAAACTCATTTAGACAGGTTTTGTCTAGGAATCCAGGGATTCCTGTATTGCGATCTTCCCGGGACCAGTCCGCTGCCCACTTCCCTTAGAATAAACCTGCATGAGTAAAGGTTGCTTTCATTTTGCAAATCTCTGTTTTTGTTCCAGTGTGGGGTGTTCAAAAGCCACACACCTCTGGTTTATATTTACTCTTTTCGAAGGCAGCCTGTGCTGTGGGCAGAGCAGAGCCAAACCAACACACAGTGCTTCTGACAGACCCCTTCACAAATACGGTCAGGTGGCAAAAATTGGAAGAGAAAAACCACAGCGTTAAAGGAAACTTTCCAAAACACAGGAGCAGGGACGTACTGGATAGGGAAGGGCCTTAATTTGTGAGTGGAACTTTACGACTTTGCAATGTGGACCCTGAGATAAACTCAGCTGGTTGGAGCATGGTGGCAATAATGCCAAGGTGGTGGGTTTGATGCCCTGCATGGGCCATCTCATTCACTTAAGAGTTGAACTGGATGATCCTTTTGGGTCCCTTCCAGCTCAGAATATTCTGTGACACTGTATTGAAATTTTACACTGAGGGAAGTGACCAAGACTCCAGCTGATGAATTCGCTGATATCAAACAAGTGAAATACTATCAAGCACATGACAACAGCAAACAGATCCTTCCCAGCAAGGAGCTGACTCCCTGCTAGACCTTTTCCTCTTCATTTCCAGTTGTAACAGCTCCCCTTCCAAGAGGGAAAGAGCTGAGGTGCAGTGTTGGCACTGCTTCCTCAGTGTGACAAGGTGCCTCGGCTGTGTTTTTGTCAAGTCAGTCTCTCAGCAGGGAGCAGGATAACATCTTTCTTGGACAATATATGGCAGGGAAGGAGGGAATTTTATGTAGAGATTATATGACTACCTTAAGGGGTATAAGATGCATGAGCAGTCTAGCAAAGCAGGTGGTTTATATATACAAGTCAACAGCTAACTCAGCAGGGTAAGGATTCCAGAAAATACCTTGCTGAGCAGAGGCATGGGAAAAGGACACATACAGAACTGACTCAACTGGCTGTGCTTCTGTGTGTCATTCCTGGGTAGATTTACTGTGCAATTTCGGTTTGGTTTCCTCTCTCCAATCCTTCAGGGAGTGATTCCTGTTGTGACGATTTAACACACACCTTACAATGTAACAGCTCAGGACAGTGGATTGAAAGATTTGTGTTGCTGATTCTGCAACAAAAGCATCAAGTGCCAAATGTGCTTTCAATAACTTCCTGAGTCATGCTGAGACAGTTGGTTAAAGGCATCTCAGTGAAAGACAAGGACAGCTCAGAGTCCTACCTGGGCATGAGTTTGATCCACTGCCTTTCAGTGGCAGCCTGTTCCCATTTTGCAGCTTTGCTCCTCCACCAGCTGATGAAGCAGCTTAAATAAACTGCACTCCAGTATTTGGACATTGACCTGTGTTTTGCTTGTTTGTTTAGGGAAACTGCCACATAACTGACCCAGAGTCAGGAGCTATAAACAAACTTTGACTGCAGAGTGTGTGTTCAGTTCAGCTTTCACCTTGACACGAAGCCTTTGCTTTCTGGAGGAGCAGAGACATTCTGAGGAGTATCTTAGCACAGTGTACACCAAATTCTATCTGGTAAAACCCAACCAGAAAAAGGCAGTAAAAGCCTCCATGGCATGCAGGGTCTTTTTTTGGTTTTGTTTTGTTTTCTGTTTTGTCTTGTTTTGTTTTCTTGAAGAGTGTGTGATTAACTTACCATCACTGTATGTTAATGCACTTCAGTATTAGGCTGCTTCCTACCTAATGATATACAAAGCTGCTGTGAACAGGTTCAGCTATAATCTCATTTATGTTACTGTAAATCCAAAGTAACTCACTTGAAAACAGCACTCACAGTAAGTCTCCATCAAGGTCCCTAATAATTAATTTGTCTTAGGGTTTCTGTTCTTTACCCATGAAAGTGCAAGTCGTCTAATTTATTTGGAATTTTTTGCTAAGGCTATAAATATTTAAATTCATTGAAATACTGTAGGATATAAATTCTGTTCTATCAAATATTTCAGTGTGAACAGACAGGACCTACACTGAAAACGTAATATACAGCTTGTAATCTGTAGTTTAAACTGTTAAAAGGCGTCCAACCAAATTTGACCAAGAATATAGTTACAGTATCAATTCTGTGGTCTGTTGCAAATAAATGGCAACTGTAACTGACTGGCTACTTAATAAAATGCCAGGAAATGACCACCATCAATTGTACAAAGCTAGTAATAACGTTCAGAAATAAGTCTTTCAGGAACTTGTGGAGGCTTCTCATGGCTTGGAGGAGCTTTCAGCGGGGACACGTCTGCTTGGACAAACTGACAAATCTTTAAAGCTATATGTTTGCACCAGTAAACTCATTCAGAGACATTTTTCCTAAAGAGCTTCCCTGCAGGGGATCTATTATACATGCTCTAGCCTGAAACTTGAGCTGGCCAGAGAATGGAAATTGTGTTTCACAGACAATTTTGAGATTTTGAAATTTGTTTTCATTCCAATTCAAAACAAAACCTCAAAATGTTGAAATTCTCCACAAAGGAAAATTCCATAAAAATAAATAGTTTTGGTTTATTTAGATAATTATAACTTTCAAAAATGTATATATTATATAAGATAAAAAACTCAAGCCTAAACATTTTATTTTAAAAATTATTAGAATTTTTTCCTCAGAAAAATAGTTGGTAAAATTGTAGTTTCACAAAGCATTTTGATTGTGACAGAATGACATTTTTGGAGGAAAGCTGCTCCATTAGATAATTGTCCATCTGAACTTCATTAGAGTTCCTATTGCCACATCATCCAGACCTTTTGCTGTAATAGAAAAACTCTACAATTAGTCCAGTGCCAGGACCATGGTCTGTACTGCTGCTGCTTGTGGGCTTCTTGTTGCACATCTGTGCTATAACAAGACCTAGAAGGTCCATATGGATGCCTCTGTCTCCTTGGTGAGGTGTGAGCAGGAAGGACAGAGAAGAGGGCTCCCAAGGTGTGAGAGAAATGGCTTGCAGTTGGTCTTGCTGCCATCAAGCCCCCAAACTCAAGATGTGCTCTCCCTGGCAGGGGACCCAGCAACCAAACCAGCACTTGGCATCAACACTGGCTCCTTCTATTGAAAGGAAATGATCCACACAAGGAAATGTGCCCCTTCTCTGTCACGAGCAGGGCAACATCCATCGTGAACAGACTCAAGGACACTTCAACAAACATCAGTGTTGAAAAAAACAGCTCAAAAGAGACAGTGGTGACATGCTTTCAACGCCTCTGCTGAATTTTGGAAGACTTGTGCTGCTCCAGGGCTATCTGAAGAGAAGGGAATCTCATTTTCCATCCACTTCAAAGTATGAACTATTTGACACCATGAACAGATGAAGGACGTATCGCTAAAGACTACCCAGACTGGCCTTTACCTAATACCATGGATGCTGGCCACGCTGCAGTGCATCAGTACAGCAGCAAGAGAGGAACAGTAAGGGCTGCACTGTGTTCAGAGCAAAGGCAAGTGCACACCTGCTCTGGCTGTCCTTTCACCTCTCCTTGGGGAACACGGACAAAATGAACGAGGTTTGAAGGACTCTGCATATGCTGCCGCCTCTCGACTTCTGATAAGCGAAAAATATTTGGTGTGTGTTGCTAGCAATGACAGTGGCAGGTGAAGAGGTTATTGGATGGCAAACCTGGTCACACAGGTCTAGTGAGATTCCTGCCCTGCCTGCTGTGCCCAACAAGGAGGAGCCGTGTTTGGGTCCCTACTGTGTGTACACAAAGCCAGCACGTTGTCTGCAAGTGGGACATTTGGGCTTGGAGTGTAATTCTGGAAAATGTTTTTCTCCTTGGGATATTTCTGAACTGCAGTCAGTGTGCTTTCCACTAGAAAGTGACATGCAGGAGCCACCCTCTCTTGTTGAAAACTTGGTAGAACGTCTGTACAGTATTATGGTCACCAAACTATGTCTAAACCTAATTGGTTGCATGTGGGGATTGATTGCTTTAATATAAAGAACTGAATGCACTGAAGACCTGCCAGAGGTTGTGGAGAAGATCAAAGAAGGTCAGATAAAGGCCCAAATGTAGCTTTAGTGAGAGCAATTGTAAATTGTAATTCCTTTAGTGGAAGGGCTCTTGCCAGCTCCAGGCTGGGGCTGTGATCCTTCACTGGGAGCATGGATATAGGCCTCGACAAGGACCTGTGTTTGACAGCCATGTCCATCCTCTCATGGCAGCATTATAGTCTGGGCAGCTGCATGGTTTCATTTTCATCTGGGGCCAATAATTCAGAGAGAAGAGCTCAAAATGCTTCAGTCCCCTGGGAAATAAAAACCTCTCTTGAGAAATTTATAAATTAAATGTCCTAAACAATTGTCAGAAACTCCATAAAAGCATCAGGAAAGAGGCATCAACCTTCCTGGTAACACAGCCACCCTCCCATCTCCCCAAAGACCATAACCACCGCAGAGCTGTTACCGTCACGTTGTGCCCACACACAACAGCCCCACTTGAAGGCCAGGAATTCACTGTATTGTAAAGAGGAACCATCGCAGTTCAATACCAAGTCCCAAGGGTTTGCAGAGCCCTGAGTGCCTTGGACAGGACCTCACTTACCTTCAGAGCCCACTGGCACAGGGCTGCATGGCACAGCTCTACCAGTGCTGCTCCATCAGGCATGGATCAGTGGAATATTGGTAAAATATTTTCATTAAGGTGAGGTGGGTTTCTAGGCAAAAAACAATGCCATGAGCTTATTTTTCTATCAGCTACTTGTATCAGCTGTTCTTCGTTGGTTTACTGCCAACTCAAAGCACATAAAACATCTCTGCTTCGTGTTCAGAAGCAGTGAGTGTTGCTGAGCGTGGAACAAGGATGGTTTCAGTGTTTCAGTGCAGACCTTCAGCAAACATCATGAAGCAAAGCAAAACCTCAGCCCCTGCAGGGGCACAGCCAGGAGAGGCTGCACATTACCTGGCCAAGGGCTTAGACAAGATCCAATAAGCTCAGTACAAGGCTCAGTCTGTGCAATGAGAGATGCAAGACAGAGCTTATCAGGCAACATAAGACATTGCCATGAAGCACTCACAAGGCAAAGGATGAACTCCAACACTTGGGCTTGGTCTTCATTTAAATTTTTGCCACCAGAGCTACAGTGGCCAGGAAGAGACAAGTAGAGCACCTCTAAGCAACACAGCTATCCTGGCAAGAAGCATTGTGTGAACAGCCAACTCTCCTTCTTTGAGCTGTGCACCCCTCTAGCAGACTGGGGATGATTGCCCAGGAGCCCTCTCCAGCACGGCTGGCTGAAGCTGTCCTTTCCAGATTGGCATCTCCGAGCTTCCAGGGTGTCCCAAAGCAAGATAAGCTGAGGGAGAGGGTTCACACTGGAAACTGGAGTGGCACTGGGCACCCTCACGAGGGAATTTGCCTGCATTTCTGCTTCAACCTTGCCAGCAGTCCCCAATGATGCTGCCAAGGAACAAGGGCAAAGTGCATAAGCAGAACCTTGCCAGACATCAGGTTTGATCTGCACCACATTTCCAAATGCTTTGGGGGCTCTTCCCATCTGTATAAAGGGCTCTGTGCCTTGCCCTGGATAGTTTAGGACTGGTCTTCCCTGAGAGTTCTGGGTGAATTATCCCGTTCCATTACATGTACAAGGAACTCCTGAGATGTGCCTAAACACAAGCCCTGTAATTGTGGTGCATGTGTTAGCAAATTGGAGCAAACTGAGCTACAGGGCCATTCCAAGGTATTGGATGACACTGCGCTGCAGGCTTGCTTTCTGCTGCTGCCTGGTCAGAGAGGGCACTGCCACAGAATGAAAAGCTTGGCAGTGTTTGGGGAGGGCAGCTGGCTGGTCACAGTGTCCACACTGCCCCTGCCCAAAGCCCCTCCAGGATCAGGGAGATAAAGGCTGGGTGGACTAGGGTCATTTCAGCACAAGCACTCCTGACTGAAATCATGAGCACATTCTAAAGCTTTTTATTTCCTTAAATAACAGTGTGTATTTAGGCACCTGTAGAAGGGCTATGCCTACTTGGCACTCACCAGCCTGCCACGGCTCATTAAGGGCCTGCCTGGACTCCTGGCAGAGGCCAGGACTGGTGTCGAGCACTCCAGAAATTCCTCTCCAGCTCCAATTCTGTTTGTTTTATCATCTTTGCAGAGCAAGCCATCGAAAAGTCACTTTCTGAAGGGCCCCATATTAAAAAACACCAAACACTCCATGGTGCTAAGTGGTGACTCAAACCAGTAATAATTTTCCCCAGGACGCTTGGGGAAGTTGAGGCACTGTGGCTGGAGTGCCCCTGTGCCCTGTGCTTGTGACTTTGAATGGCTTTGACCTTTTCAGCACAGGGTAGAGATGCAAGTGCCTCCAAACTGAGAGAGAAATCCATTATGAACAGTATCCATGAATTTGCTGGCCCTTTTTTTTTTTTTTTTATTTTTATTATTAGCATTTCATTAATTAGCAAATGAGTGCCGTGATTAGCTTGATTAGGTCTAGAATGGAGGGGAAGGTGTGGGATTTGGTCTAAAAGAAGAGCTGCTGTCCTGCAGGGATGGAAGCTGCAGCTCAGGACTCCCATGGGATGTTCATATAAAGCATATTGAAGAGGCTGGCAGAAACCTGGTGGGGAAGAGAATACTCCTTCTTTCTGTGGTGGGTCTAGAGGAGTCTGAGCCACTATATTATGGACCTTTGACTGGGGTGTCCCCTTGGAAATGAGCAGTGTGCAAGACAGGCACCTTCAGAGATTGTCACAGCAACTGCAGAGTGTCCCAGTGACATTCATCCTCCCCAGCTTCTACCTGCTGCCACCGAATCCCCGCACCCAGCCTGTCTGTGGCCTTGGCACAACCACCAGGGTCCCCTCTAACTCCCTGGAGAGAAATTTAAGCACAAAAGGCAATTTTGCAATGGTCTTTTCCAACTGTCGTGCTGCCTGGTTAGAAAAGAGGGTGAAGTCTCCAGGGACAAACGCCACCCAAAATGTGACCGTGGAAACCTGTCCATGTGCTGAGGTGCTCTGGGAGCCAAGCAAGGGAGCTGAGCACTCAGCTGGCACCCTGGTACTGCTGCCCATGGTGTGGCCCTGGCCTCTCCAAGAGATAGAGCTCCTCCAGAGCCACTGAGTCAAGTCAGCTCAAATTTTACTGCTTTCCTCGCAAAACGTTACCACAGCTAAGAGCTGCTCAGTTGATGCTTCTTGCATCTCATGGCCTGGTCCAAGGTCCAGTTAAATTAAGAAATTGTGAGCTCAAGCACTGGTCCGGAGGAAGCAGCAATGACATATCTATTGTCTGATTGCTGCTTTTTTTGCAGCAGGCATGACTCCTTGACATTAGGCCTATGGAGTCTGCCCGGTAATAGTAGTTTTAAATGGTCAAGAGGTTACAGCAGTAAGGAATGTTTGTAAAAAATGTCTCTGTGGAGTTTAAACAACCAGTATTTTAGGCAGGGCTTGGTGGGTTACTGTCCCTGCACAAACAACTAGAATGTGAGAGTCTGGGCTGGGAAATACTTAAACTGTTTGGAAAAACTTGTTTTGTGCAGCTTGAGAGTGTCCCTGGAGGCTGTGGCCCGATGCCATGACTCCTGGTAAAGGCTGGGCTGCAGTAACAATGAAGCTTTTATGGGGAAGCTGGAGTACAATCAGAAACTTTTCAGTCCCAAGGGATTATGGGGAGGGGAGTTCCTGGGTTCAAGATGTCTGGCACAGTATGCACATTTCCACCAGGATTTGGGGGTGTTCTATGGCATGCAAGGTATGCAAATTGCTTAATGTGTTTTCAATTTTGCTGTGCTGTGCTGTCTTTGTTGGGTGATCATTCTGTCTTCAGCGTAGCCAGAAGACAAGATGGGTCCATAGCACGAAAGGAGAAGTGTATTTGCCTCTCAAGCAGCACTGACCTGTGGAGAGCTTGTCTCTGATTCTCCAGCACGCTCCTTTTTGAGTGGCTGCAGGCTCTTCACTGATTAACTTTCCCTGGTACAAAGTGTCCTGAACTGAAAGGCACCTTTGATGGACCTCCTTACCAGAGTGATCAAAGCGTGCACATGGAAACTCATTTCTTGTTGCTATGGCTTGACCTTCACCATTTACATGCTGTGTGTAAAGATGTTGCTGAAGAATCCAGCCTGTCAGTGCTTCAGAACCAACTCAGGTTTTCGTTGAAGGCATCACACAGCTGCTAATTAATTTGAGGGCTTTGCTACAGGAGAAAAGATGTCCTGTTTGACACAGACTTTCATCACTAATGGTGTTAGCACCTAGAGAAAACAGGGTGGGATGGACCCTAAAACAAAAGGAGAAGGGACTGTTCCCGAGGGCTGAACTGGCACTGACCATACATCCATTCCAGCAACTGGTTTGGGGACATTAAATCTGACCCAATGCCTGTTGAAATCAGTGAAAGGATTCCTGCAGATATCAGCAGACCTTGGAAGGGACCCTCCAGAGGCTGAGGAGCAGCTAACCCAGCATGCAAGAGCAGTGAGGTCCCTGTCAGCAGAGGGGGGTTTGCCCAGCCCACCACATGCCCCACACTCGCCAGGGCAGCACAAGGCTGGGCAAACCCTTGTTCACACCTGGGCAAAGGAAACGAGCCTGGGAGTGGAGAGGTAGGTAGTAAATATTAATTTTTTTTTTTTTTTAGATTACAAAAATGTAGGTACCAAGCTGAGACTGCTCAAAAATAGGACTCAGTGATTTTTATTGCTGCTTTCTTTCCTTTCTCTGGACTCTCAAGAAAGTGAACCAGTGACAAGGGGGTTGCCTTGCTGATGGGGATCCCCTGCCAAGGCCCCTTTATCCCCATTTTGTGCATCCTCCCCCATCATTTGCTGAGGTTTAACCTCGGGCTTGCCTCCAGTTTGGAAATAAAGAATGGCCTTTAATGACAGCAGCACAAACAAAACCCTATAAAGGCAGGATTTGTGATTTACATGGGGTTAATTACCACAACAAGCATGTTTATTCACTTCTCTAATAAATCCTTAAGACAGGAACAAGTTCTAGCTTGACCAGATTCATCTGTGCATACGTTTTTCTTGTAGCCATTTTTGCAAATCTGTATGTGCAGGATAGAAAGAATATCTCCAATAGAAATAGGATAGAAAGCATCTCCAATTATTTAGGCAGTATCTCAAGAGCTGTGTGCTTTTCTGCCTGAAATGGCATTTAATTCAGATCTGGTACAAAACAGACTTTATCGTTACTTTTTTGTCTTAAAAAAAAAAAAAAGTAGATCATAAATGCATTTGTGATCTACTTGCCACCAGAGGACTGTGAGGTCTATGTTTGCTTCTGCTAAACCAATAAGACCTGATCATCATATTCATGAGGTTAAAAACCTGCAGTGAGAGGTGCTGGGATGAAGCTGTGCTTCTGGGAGGGTCCTACAAAATCCATTCCTTGCTTAAATATTACTGATTATGATAAGCTGAAGATTCAAACAGAATTAATAGCTTGGTTTCATCAATCTGATTTGTGGTAACTGATGCAGAGAGGTGACTGGTGGCCTCTGGTTTTAGGTGATGGATCACTTGAATGTCTCCGTGGGGACCAATATTATGAAACTGCCTCTGATTCAGTTGCATTCTGATACACACAGGTGGCAAAGAGGTTTTCTTCAGCTGTTGATTCAGCTTAGCTTCAGCCACCTTCTAGGTTTTCAGTGGCTACACGTGTAGAGTTGTCTGTGGCGTCCCTGATTTCCTAGGGAAGTATCTGTAGAGGTTCAGGACTGTCCTGGATGGGGCCCCCCTGCCATTCCTTAGGAATTTGTGTCAGGCAGAACATTTTGTACAATGCAGAAGATTCTGCCACCTCCATTGGAAGGAAGCTGTTTGTGTTAATGCTCAAAGGTAATGTGAGACAAGGCAAGCTCTTTACTTCAGAACACACATTGTGCCATTGATGTACACAGTACAGTAAATATAAAAAAACAAAGAAGCCACTGTGGTATTTACCCTCACCACAAATGCATTAGCAAAATAGGATTATTTGCAATCCAATAAAATAGTAGTGCTTTTAGGCAGAAACCCTGGGTGTTCAGTGAAGTGTGCTCCTCAACTTTTCTTACCATTTATCAACCCAACACATTCCTCCCCAATTTTTTTTTTTTTTTATGCCTTCCATTAATAGTTAAGAAAAACCTAGGGAAAACAAACACTCTATTCCTGATTGTTTATTCACCAGTCTCTTAGGAACCATAATTACGTCTCCCAGGAATTGTGTGTTTTATCATACTGTATATCTTAAAGAGCCACTTTAGGTAAAATAACAAGGAGTGCCTTATGAAGGAAAATTGGATTCATTTTAAGACTTTTTTAACCCTCCAAAGAATGGCTCTTTGTTTACTTCTTTAGTGCATGTGGCAACTTGCCCAAGTAAATACTATGCTGCATAAATACCAGAGATTGGTATTTATGATATTACATAAACATACTCTGAATAATGACTCATTGTAGCAGTGAAGAAGAACACGAGCCATATACATTGCAGTCAATGCACTATTCCTCATCACAGCATTAAGTGGCACTGAAGCCCTGTGGTATAAAATGACACTGGGAATGTAGAGGAAAAGATGTTCAGCACATCTGAGTTTACTAAATAAAAGAGGAAACAGCCAAAACAGGAATGTGATGAGGGCAAGGAACACAACAATATGCAGGGGTGAGGAATCAGTGGTTGGGTATATTTTGGGGTTGACTGGCGAAAGTTTTATCGTTCTTTAAGCTAAAAACTCATCCAGTACCTTCATACTGCTGTTACAGGAGGGAGCTGAGCCCTGACCCACAGTAACACAGCTCTGCTTATGGCAGCAGGATGTTGATACCAGTTTTTCACTCAGGGGGCCACGTTTTCAAATGACTTGCTTTCTCAGGGTCTTAGTTTACCCAGCTATAGTTTTATTAAACATTCACCTTCACCAAAATTCTGTGTGTGCAAGAGTTTGTGTGAGCAAACATGTCACTGTGCCACACTCTGCATTACTGCCAAATGTTGTGGCTTCCCTGCTGCGGAGGGTTCACACCTGAGAAATCACAACCCCTAAGGGAAGATGTGCATGCCAAACCTTCACTTCTAAAGCCAGTGGGGTATTAACAAACTTTATCTTTCAAATCCATGGTTGTCTCATCCATAGCCCGTCTCATCTGAACAGCAAAAAACCCACCCCAAACCTGCAAATCCTCAAAGGGTCACTGAACATCCCACCCCCACTTTGAAAAGGATGATAGAAATTGCTACCCATAATAATGCATGAGCCTAAAAGCATGGCTTTTTTTTTATTTTCCTCCTTCTTTGAAGCAGTCACAGCCCTTCAGGAACAGGAGAGAAACCCCAAGGCAGAGCATATCCACAAAGGGGGTGGTTGATCCTCCTGAAATGCAGAAGTTTGGAGGTGTGCTGTGCTGGGAGCACCCTATTCAATGAATGCAGGTTTGCACAGTCACAGAGGGGTGGCTCCTTGTGTTTGCTGTGGTTTATCATCAACAATAGACATTTCCTCTCCAGGTGTGGATAAAGGGATGAACTGAGGAATACCCCTGCTCCCCCTGCTCCCCCTGCTCCCCCACCTGAGAAGGCAGCACTGGGTGTTCCCAGTAGCCTAGCAAAGCTCACAGGCTTATGGAAACCCTGGCATTGCTACATATTTAGTAGCTGTTTAGTCAAACCCCTGCATTTAAGCAGAACACTCATTGATTTTTTTTAGTTTTCCCTTGTGCTTCACAGATTTTGTAAAAATAGGAGGTGACAGAGATGAGGGGAGAACAGAAGGCTGCTGGCCTGCAAGGAGCAGTGTTTAGAAGATGTGTCCTGGGCCAGCACCTGAATACATGGCAATAGTTTTCTGAGGCTGTGCTAGCAGGTCTGGGAATGGCTGTGAAGCCCTCTGTGCCATTCTGGATGGCACAGGATTTATGCCTGGGCCACTTGAAGACAGCTGCCCTAAAGCACTGCAGGTCTAGGCAGAAAGCTACACTTTCCAGGTTTGTCCTTATTTCCTAGTTTCCCAGAAAAAAAAAAAAAAATGGAGCAGTAATGTATACCAGCAGAGCTGAGGGAACAAGAAATATGGGCAAGTTTCAAATTCAATCCCAATCCTATTTTTAAATCAGCAGCACTGCCGAAAACCTCCAGTTTTATGGTGTTTGATGCTCCTCAAACACGTACTTGGATATCGTGCCAAGACATCCCTCCTTTATTTGGATTTTGAAGCCATGTTTCACTACCAGCTATCTCAAAAACATATTGAGACCTGTCCCAGGCAACTTTAATCTGAATTCTTTCCTCATGTTGCTTGGGGTCTTCTGTTCTCAGTTCCTGGGAGATGAGGTTGCACACTGAGGTCAGCACCAAATCTTGATAACAAGCAAGCCTCATCCAAGCCCCACAGAAGTCAGTGGTTTTGACTCAGGCCCAGAGATATTTAGAAAACAACAAAAGGGGACAGAAAGAAATAACTTGGTCAGCTTCGAGGGGCTATTCTTCCTGTCTTTTAAAAGGAATAAATATATGGGTTTTGTTATGAATTTATCTGAGAAGCTGCTTGTGCTCCCAGACAGCCGTGTCACAGCAATGTGCCTGTGTGATGAAGGCAGAGTTTACAGGTTTAAACTTCCTTTTTCAGCACAGTTCATTGCAAGGAGCTGTGAGTCAGCAATCTCCTCTCTAATGTGCTGGTCTGCTCGGCATAAAAGCATTAACACACTTAGCCTAAGCATGAGGATCACCCTAACAAAGAGAGATAGCTCTGCTTAAGTAGTTAAGTTGGTTATTTATTCATTTAAATGTATGTGGATTAAAACGTGATCCAAAGCAGCTGCCAAGCCTCTGAGTAGTTTGTATCTTCTATTCTGTCCCGTCTGGCTCTTTTGTTTGGCACAAAAGGATGCAGACACCACTTCACTGGCAGTTGCTTTGGGAATGCAGCCCCCTGTAGCACCTTTTGAGGAAGAAAACTGCACAAAGTGACCTCAGCACTCACCGTGCCTGTGGAAATGCACAAGGAAAATACTGTTCTAGGCAAAATGTACATATGTGGGTCTGGTTCACAGGCAGAACTGACCATTCATTTTAGGTTTTACCCTCTTCAGAAGTTCAGCTGCCTAAACAGGGCCATTATGTTTTGGTTCCTTGCCCTAACTTTTGCTGCACAAGTGAGTATCCATGTGCTTGCAGAAGGTAGAGCAGGATGAGGGGAACCCAGGACATAACATTCACTGAAATGGCATAGAAAAGGGTTTTATAACTTGAAGATGGCACCGTGGCCCCTGCATCCTTCTACCAGTCCCCACACAGGCAAACAAAGCGAATTCTATCTCCCAATTTCACCCCTTGCTGTTTATACAACAGCTGGCGTTTTTCAGACCTCTTTTCTGTTAGTTTATTCAAAGACTTTTTCTATTATTTTATTTTGAAAGCAAAACAATAAATAAATCTGCAGACCAGACACGGTCAAGTGTTAATCAAAGTCGTCTGACAGGTGGGAAGTTGACATCCAGTTACCAGAGCAAGGGACTCCTCTCTTTTCTTGGCCAGTTCAGTATCAGACTTTGGGGGGTCCTGAGAAACATAGCTGCTGTGCAGAAGAAGATATATCTCCCCTGCATCTCAGCTATTTTAGAGGTTGATATTAAGGAATTCATAATAAAGAATCATCATATGGTTCATATAAAGGATTTTCTACTCCACAGGTGATGTTTGTCTAGAAAATGTTTAAAGATTCTCACAGCAGAGGGATGTATGGACCACATTCACAAATATGCTATATGAAGATACAGAGCTATCCTCACACAGCTATAGATAGATGTAGACAGAAAAAAACCTGCAAAATTATTGAACTGAATTTTGTACAGTTCTGCATGGAGTTAAACCTCATTAAAATTAAAAATTGCATCTTAATTCTACAGTTCAGTAATCCACCTGCAAGGCACACTCTGCCAGCACTGCAGTGTTACCTGAGGAGCTGAGAATTACCCCAGGCAGAAAGAGGGGTACACAGAGCGTAGTGGTGGCTACAGAGGGAGTGCTGATAAGTCAGATGGCACAGAGGCTGGCAACTATTCACAAATGAACATGGATCCTTACCCCAACACATGGGAACTCCATCCTTCTTGCCTCCTGCCTTTGGAGCAGGGCAGGAGCGTGACCACTCCTGCCACCACTGCCTGAGAGCAAGGAGGGGCGGGGATGGCACGGGTCAACATTCAGGTTTTGGAGGGGCATCACCCAGTTGTCACCTGCTCTATTCCAGATATCTACTTGGATGTAGGGATCAAAGTGTCTCAGACTGACTGCAGGTGAAAGAAAAATGCACAAGAGAGGTTCAGTGAGAAAAGACAGACTGATGTTTATGTTGCCTGTTGTATGTACATATATATCACTGTTCCTGGCATTCTCTCTAACTGCTGGGTTGCTAGGACTGTGCTCTTGAATTTCTAAATAGAAATAGGCTGAAAAAAAATTGATTTTTCACCCAGTGCTGTGCAGACTATCCTTTCATATGCAGATATCTGTGAAATTATGTATGTACATTTAAGCATAAGACCCTCACCCTAAAGGCATGTGAAGGTATATTTTCCTCCTCCACGGGAGCTTCTGTTTCTCTGCATTAAGGATTTGCCCCATCTCTGTGATGCAGCTCACCTGTCCAGCTTGAATCCATGGTAAGCAATTTACTGCGGAGTATCTGAAGAAAAGCTCAGCGCCAGTTCAAAAGCTAATCAGCTATTCAGCAGCTCTACAAGAGATGTGGTGTCAGAGATGTCTAAGAGCAGTCACAGATAATAAACTGGATAACAAGCTGGAAAAAAACCTACAGTGACACCCTGAATAGTTGATACAGCTGATGTTGCTGAAAATACCAGCCTTTGCACAGCTGTACTCAGTCGTTAGGTGCTACATCATGCAATGCCACCAAGTATCAGTGCATTTAAGGATAACATACTTAGCATCCTCAGGTGTATTATCCACAGAATATTTTCTATAAAATCAGTAGTATAGAAGAGTTTATCTTAGGAAAAAAAAACCCTCAATGTTCTTGTCAGATACCTCCAAGTGAATCACTAGTCATTCCTGCTCACTGAAGAGGTCAACTGATTTTTTTTTTCCCTATCAGCCAATGCTCTAAACTGAACCTGTGGTCTGAAGAAAAGAGGCAGTGCACTGTCTTCATTTGCATCAGTGTGCTAATAAAGATTCTGCAATTGGATCTTATCTAAAAGATGATTAATTGCATTGCTGCATGAGTGTAAATAGAATTCTGGTCCATCTCCCATCCCTGCCTTTGGCTCTGAAGGGGTTTTTACCGCTTTACTTCTGTAACCTTAACTAACTTTTTTTTAAGAAAACTGAGATCAGCCTCATTGATGATCTTATATGAGTCAGAGATGTGTCAGAGACCAGAAGGGTGATAGCTGTTCTCCTGCAACCACAGGCATCCAACTAGTATTATTTATGTACCATTGCCAGTGGAACATGCTCAGACTTGAAGGACTAGTGCTGACCTTCTCTTGCTAATCATTTATACACTCCTTGTTTTGAGTGCTCCACCTTAAGGTTTCTCATGACTCACTTTCTCTCTGCAGTGAACAAATAAATCCTGAAGGACACTGTACACCTCCAAGTGTGTAACCTGTCCCTACAGACTCCACAGCAGAAGCTCTCCAGGCAGCAGTGCTGCTTATTGTGGTGTGACCTCAGAGCCACAGGACTTGGTAAGAGAGGATGGTGGTGCTCAGGTTATTTTAGGTTGTTTAGAATGTCAGTCCAACACTCTCACAGGTGCTACAAGGAAGGGATAAAGTCCCTCTGTTTTCTGGAGGCAGTGGAGTTGGACATTTATAATTCACCCTCCAAAGAGGGAACAAATGTTCAAATAGACACCTTGACCATGGTCAAAAATTAAACCTGATTATATTTCATAGGGATGTGCATGTGTATTATAATATAAGGCATATATACAATATAATATACATTATGCTACTGTATATTCACAGTTCTACCTTAGGTATACATTATACATTGGGTTGGTATATATGTATGTACACATGTGTATATATGCATGTGTCTGTGTGTGTGTGTGTATAAACACACGTTTTTAAAACCATTTTTGATCTCTGTACATGGCTGAAAGCTCTTAAGGTGACTCACTGAATGGGCACTGTCAGACTTCTTTTTTATCTGAAAGGAACAATAAACTGAGGATATCTATTTCTGGGTTGTTCAGACCAAAGGACCTCATGCAGGACACTCAGCTGCCAAGGATGCTGCTGGTTACTCCTCTCTGTAGTGACTGCTTCATCTCCTGAGTGGGGCTGCTAGTGCTGACATCCCCACTTCCCTTGCCCTGCTTTTGGGAGAAATCCTTGCAAGTGCTTTGAATATCTTAAGAGTGTGCAAGGGTGAATACTAATGAATAGTGTATTACAGAATACAGCAATAATGGAAAAGCACCAATATTGGCACTCCTGAGACACGCAGCAGTTCACAAACCTGACAATGAACTTGAGAAACATAGTGGAAGCAGAGGTGAGGGGAGAGGACTATGTAGGTACAAGAGGGTGGATGGAGATTCTGTCTTGCCTTTGCCCTTCCCTGGTGTAGCTCTTCCTCAGGAGGCACTGCAGGGAAGCAGGGTGGATGGGGAGAACCTCCCTGCTGAAGGCTCTCTCCAAAGAGAGAGCTTCTCTGCCTGGAGCAGGATTAGCTTGGCTGTGAGGTCAGAGGTAGAGGGAAGGGAGGAGCATCTTTTGGCTTACGTTCAGCAGAGGCTGTGGGGCTGGAGCATAATTGTAGGGGCTTGCAACAGGCCAGAATGGGTGGGGGACACATCAAAATGTCATTAGGAAGAAGGAGGGAGACGTGATCCAACACGCTAAGAGCGTTGCTGCCCTCATGGTCCCTGGCTGAGACACATCTAATGGCATGGAGCTTCACCACAGCAGTCACAGGGGAGCAATGGTAGAAGTAGGGCACTATGGGTTGGTCCAGCGTGAGGGAGTAACTCCAACTGCAGAGCTATGATGCAGAGAAGGATGTGGTTCTTTTAATTCCTTCCCCGTGTCCCATTGTTTCCTTTCCAGGCACACACAAAACCTTCCTCTGCCCCTCCCAGCTCAGCTTTCCTCCTCCCTTTGGCTTTTTGTCCTTTCCCCATTGTAGGGCCAAGCTCACCAGCACCCATACCCAGAGCAGAAGGGACTTTCCCATACTGAGTTAAATTTGCTTTCTTTTGGTTGTTTCTCCCTATCTGGGACCCATATGTTGAGTCAAACAATTGTAAATGGGGTTAGTTCATAACTTTGGCATGGGGCAGCAGGAGGCAGGGCCAGAAATGGGTTCTTCAGAAAAGGTTGCATTTCACAGCTGTGCCCTTTACTTGTGCTGGGCAGACTCATTTTCCTGAATTTACAGAGCCTGCTCACCCCACAGAGCTGCATGTTGGAGCCCAGGTTATGAGTCTGCTCCCTATCAGACAGGAAGGTGCCAGGAAGGTCTGGGAGTCAGGAGCTCACAGTCAGATCCTGCCTGCCTGGAATATGAAGGACATGACCTGTCCTGCCATTGGCTTTTAGAGCCAAACTCTCCCTGGCTTCAGAGGAGGCTTTATGTGTGAGTGAGGAACCGTGGCAAGGTCAGGGCTAGATTGCTTCACATCATCAAAACATGAATTCATCCGTTCATCCTAGAGCAAGGCTTGTGCAACAGAATTTAATGGAATAACATAAAAGCTGGGAACCTGAGTGCACTGCAGTGTCACTGGAGAAAATACACCAACAGCCTCACAGGAAAGCAGCACACAGATTAATGCAGTCAGATTAATCAGAGGTTTTTCTTTTTACCGGAGACGTGACCTTAAGGCTTTCCTTTGCATGCTAAAGATGCCACCTCTGACACGGAGAGGTGCAGTGCAGTAGAACTACGTCTTTTAATGGAAGTTCCCAGGCAATCTGCCAGTGCTCTGCAAACAGATAAATTTATGGTCTTTCAGGTACAAACAGGTATGATTTGTGGTCCAGAGGAGTATATGGTTCTTTCCATTTGTTCTCCCTGTCACCTTCTTAGCCTTCCAAAGCCCATGTGAACATGGCCCAGCGATTTAATGTCTGGTAAACAATATTTTACTTGAGTACCTTCCCCAAAAATTAGTAAAATCTCCAAAAGCACGGGCTATTAATCATTCTGCAAAATACTAGGTTAGCTTCACAGGTATAACTCAACTCCACCAAGTGTAAGCCTTATTCTCATTTCTGCTGCCAAATCTGTGCTCTTTTGTTGCTTACACTAGTTTAAAACTCTGTAAACATGGAACAGTTTGTAAGCTGCAAAAATCCCTCTCTCCAGATTGGAAATGTATTTTCCCATCCTGAATCTTTCATCAAAATAGGCAGTGTTCACCCTGGAAATGGGCCTGATTCAAAGTTCTTGTCCTGTGCTGAAAAAAAGACATCTCTCCAGACAGGTGCAGACAGCCCTGCCCTGCTTTGCTCTCTCTCTGTGATGCTTGGATGGATGCTGGCTCTACACCTTACCCAGCACCTGAGCTGGCCCTGTGCTCACAGTGAGACCAGGCAACTGGAGAACAACATTTATTTTGGAAGAATAACCTCCTTGGGTCTGGCAGTGAAGAGCATGGCTGCTCTGTGGTCCTGGGGTACACGTGGTGATATGACCCTGCTCACGTGTGCAAAGCCAGCTGCCATCCAGGCTGTAATATATAAAAAGTAAAAAAACTAAAGCCCCATCATGTCCAAGGTGTGCTGGAATGGATGTGACAAATGCAGTGATTTATAATGAAGCAGCCCTGTTCTTCCCACTGTTTTCTGTCAGCTCGCTCAGAGAGAGGAATTTGTGGCATTTGTGTTGGGCCCACAGTTCACGGCACTGTTGCTCAGGGACTGTAAACTGGGTGAGTTTGGCTAATATCTAGGGTTTTTACCTGTAGTAATAACATAAAACCTCTGTGTTCCAGGGAGGGAGAGAGGGAGATGCAGAAACTGCTGCATGCACAGTAATATTTCTGAAATCTTGTGCTTAGTTATTTCAGTACCTGCCTGGTAATATGGTATGGTTTTGTTTACTTCCTCCATTCAAGGGTCTCAAGAGACCTCACAGACCAAACTGAGGGGGGATAGTATTGTTTTTATTAGATTAACCGATAAACAAACATATATAAATAAACAAGCCTATATGGGAGCACAAAGTCCTACTTCCATTCTAAAGCAATCTGCAACAGAAGCAGCAATTTTCGGTGGTAAATCTGGGCTAAGTGGTGCTGTGAGTTCAGGTAACCAGTGCCATGTCCTTTGCTTCTCCAGGGGTACAGAGGAGGCAGCCAGTGTCTCATTGCTGCTCCAGCAAGGCAGCCTCAAGCACTGAGAGGTGGTTTGGCTTTCTTAAGGTTATGTGCCAGTTTTGAGAGACTGAGAAAGCCCTGATCCAGGGCTCCCAATCTTTACTAAGTCCATAAAATCACGTTTTCCTTCTTGTGGCCAGTACTGTCTCAGCAATAGTTTTGATTGCTTTTGTATAAAGTCTTTTTTTTTTTCCTCTGGAATGTTAATGTTGGCATATAGGTGTTTTCAACCCTCTCCAGAAAATTTAAGTTTCTCTGAAAAGGGAATTAAGCAAGGAAGATTTACTACAGCTTTAAAAATCCATCACTTCAGCGTCTATCCCCGAAGGAATGCTTTGTGATCCAAAGTATCAGTGCCTGTCATTGCATTGGCAATTCTTCCTCAGTCAAAGCTTTTCCACGTTTCTTCTTGGGATATTAACAGAGATATAATCATCAGTTAAAGCATCTAGTGACATAAAACTTGCTTCCAAAAATGGGTTGACTGGGAGGGACACCGAGTTATTTATCTTGCATTTTTAGTGGTATTTTTTGAAGCATTAATAATTAACCAGGTTATTGGTTTTGCCTCCCCTCCAGTAACAGGGACAAAATTTGGAACCGTTTCACGCTGGTTTTGGGAGAACAGGAACGGGGTGTCTTGTTCTCTGTGCAGGATTCATTCTAAATGCATCGTTTTTGCCAGGTAACCTCTTCATCTGGCTGCTTGCCCTGCTGCCTCCCTGGCTGTGTGTCGTTAACCAGGAGATCATCTGAGATAGCTGCAAGGTGGCTCCAACTTTGCCATCCTCAAGCTGAGTTAATGCAAGTGAATGACACATGTTCCAGCTTTCTCCACAGGAGTGCTGCTCATCATTAACCTCAGCTGGGACCTGAAACTGCAATCCAAAACCTTTCCAGGGTGTGCAGTGCTCCAGGGGCTCCGGAGCCACAGCTGTGATGGTCGAGGCCATTGCTTGGAGGCACCAAAGCTGTCATTATTCCAGGTGCACCAGGAGCCAGATGTGAGCATGTGTGGCTGTCTCCATGGGCACAAAAAACGTGGGTGAGTTTTGTGCAGGTCTCTGGCTTGGCAGCAGCCACACATCAGAGGTGTGTGTGGCACTCTTTCTGGCACGGCATGGGGTGCCCTTTAAATTCAGGGGGCACTTGCAATCCCAGCCAAGATGAGGCTTTTGAGTGGCAGATGTATTTTGGAAATATGGGTTTCAAACTATTAGTTATCCCAAACTTATTGCCTGCTGTGGACAGTCCTAAGGGACAGGCAGAGCCTCCTCTGTCACCACCCTCTCTGGGTACACAAAACATTTCTTGGCAGGATCAAGCCTGGGTCACACATGGCACTGCCCTTGTCCCAGTATCCAAAACTCTCCCCAGCAGCAGAGCAGAGCTCCTTTGCACAAGCTGGCACTGAAGTTGTGGAGCAGGATGATCCCACACATCATTGCAAGGGCCATTTTTATTTCTAAGCAACCTGATGGTTGGTGCCAGTGGTGGTTACTTGCAAAACAAGCTTTTTCTGTCATGGATTTCCCCCCCCACACACACTTTCTTTGTAGTTTAGTTAAGGGAATTGTGGATGTAGGTGTACAACTGACTTCTGTATAAGGAAAGAACACACACGATCTGCTGCAAGCAGGAGGCTGTCCTGTCAGTGCTGCTACCCAGCACAGCCAGGGCTGGATCACTCACCTTCTGGCACATCCCCATCCTCAGCCTCACAGCAGCAGAGATGCCTGGGGTGCCCTCTGCCAACCCCAGCTCCCCTCAGCTGTTTCCAACCCCCTTGCAGGCGTGGTGTTTTCCTGCTCTCACGGTGGTTGGTGGTCTCACAGCTCCTGGGAAGCTGAGCCCGCTGAGCCAGGGTCACCTGGCCGCTCTCCCCAGGCGCTGGGCTGCTCCTGGCAGGGTGAGTCAGCGCAGGAATCCTGCGAGGGCCCTGCCACATGCCTGCACTGCACCACTGCCTACAGACTCCTGCCTTTCCCCCAGGGTCCTAACTCCCAACTTTGTTGCTCTATAAACATAATAACAATAATTATTCTCTCATTGGACACATAGCCATCTTCTTTGTTTGCAGGCTTAGATAAATATCATTCAAATCATGGAGTCTGATTCATGAGTCAAGACGGTGGCAGCCCTCCAAAACCTCCTTGCCCATGGAGAGTGTGTTTGTGTGAGAGGGAAAGAGAGTTTCACTGTATGAAGAGTAAGAAACTGGAAGCCAAGTGAATTAAATACAAAGAAGATAATTATGTGTAATTCATTTACTGACTAATGATTGCACCTGGTACAGAGGTTTATGAATTCGTTTGACTCTGCAAGGTTCTCAAAAACAATCTCACCGCTACAAGATAAAAGCTAAGTTGACTTCTTAACAGAGCAGTGTTTACATTAGTGTTATTGTAAGATTCTGCCTTTTTGACTCATTTCACATTTTATCTCATGGCCATTCACTTTTCCTGGGTTCATCTGGTTCATCTTGGACAGTTTCAGTTGCTCTGGTGTTGGTCGAGGCTGGGTGTCACTACAGACCGAAGCCATCACTCTGCTCCTGAGAGCCTCACAGAGCGCTCGGACGTGGTATTTCTCTCTCATTTCCTGCAGCCAAACCTTGCCATGAAGATTGTGACTTTGGCACAGGAGCAGCTCGTCACAGCCCCTCCTTCCCCTCTTCTGGGGTCCCCAGCAAATTGGCACTGTTCATGGTGTCACCCAGCTGTCACCGCATCCTGATGCCATCAGCACCTTCCAGCCAGACACCAGCAGGCAGTACCAACCTGCTCCTGCTAATGCCTGGGTAGATTTCAGGCTGAAGACCCAAAGACAAAGCCTTTAATGGGGTGAAGGCACCGTGCCCGAGGCCTCGCTCAGTGCTGCCAAGCAGCACAAGTTGCTACCCAAGGGGATGTTTTCACCAAGCGGTGGAAACAGAAGAGCTTTTGCTCTCTTGTGTTCCCCGTGCAATTGCTAGACATAATCTGGAGCCCCTCTTCCACTCCTCCCCTCCAAATGGAATTATACACTCAGTTAATTGCTCAGGTCGACTGTGACGGTGTTCTGCCAAATTGGCTGGGCCACCATGTAACAGGGAACTATTTTTGTATCAGTGAGTTGAAGCACAGGGTGCACGAGAAGTGAAGGCACAGCAGTTGGGCACGGGGCAGACGGTACATCTGCAGCCACCACATGAGTGATGATGATGATGATGACATGAGTGTACTTTTTTATGGGATGCACTTTAGGACTGACTTTGGGAAGGGAACAAAACAAGAATGGCATATTTTTAAGGGAATACTGAAGGAAAGGGGAAGTTATTTGGTAGTTTGAATAATAAATCACGAGATGATCATCCACAGGCTGATTACGCTTCCGTGCACTTTCTAGCACTCCTTGCCACTGAGTGTTTGCTGAGGTGTCACACGGTGAAGCTGAGTTCGTGGCTGCCAATAAAGTATCTGTAGTGTTGGTGTAAGTCCCTCTGCTGCAAGAACACGTGCTCACAGGTGTCTCCTTGGAGCTGGCACCAGCCTCAGTGTGTGGTATGGGAGAGGGCAACCCAAGCTCCCTCCCAGCCTGGGGTCCCTCCTGGGCAAGCAGCAGAGGTGTCGCTTCCTCCAGCCGTGGCAGCCGGACAGCGAAAGCAGCAGCAGCAACAAAATAAAAGTGACCCTCTGCTCTGCTATTTTTGATTTGAGCAATTTGTAATGAGAAAAGCCCAAACCAGCTCATCTCGTTCATCTGAGTGTTCCCATTGACTGCAAGGCAGTCAGCATGCATTTTAATTTTCAGCCTGTGCAATCCTTTTCCGATGAAGATCTGGCAAGCCAGATTGCAGTCCGTGAGATACTTGCAGTGTGATAGTGTTTTACCTGTAGGTGGATCCTCATTCTAGATCGTGAGATGCAGAGCCAGTGAGCCTGATTCACTGGTGTGTTACTCCAGTTTTTCAGTGGAATAACACCACTGAATCATCAGCAAAGTTGAAACAACAAATGATAAAATGGGAGCATCGTGTCAAAGTTTGCATGCGGAAATGACTGACCCCTTCTTGCAGAACCATTTAACTTACAAGGATATTTTTCAGTTCAAAATGTGGCAAAAATATGGCAACATGCCTTTTTTTACATGTACAAAAATTATTAAAATCCAATCTAACAGCTAGAGTGGGACTCCCTCAGTATGGCTATGTAGTAATTATTTTTTTTCATTCAGAAAAAGAGGACTTTTGAGAAAAGACCTTTACAATGCAATTTTTGATGGAGTTCATTTCTATGCACCGTGTAAAGCTTAGAAACAGGACAAGCTAAAACGCTACTCCTGGTTTCTTTTTGATTTATGAAAAACACTCACTGAGCAACTGAAAACAACTGAGTAATTGCGAGTTTTTTGCACGTAATACTCTGGAAAAGCCAACTGAAGGCAGTAGGCAAGCTTGCAATTAGTAGTTCTAATTATAAAGTGTATACATAAAATAATGGAGCATCATAAATAAAGGCCAAATGTAAATGATGCAATAGGAACAGTGGAACATCATATAAAGGTGGACAAACAATCCAGCAAGAGAAATACCTGTAAATTATCCATACTTTTCCAATAAGAGCAACAACAACAAAATGTAAAATAATAGTGGTGCTCTATAAACATAATAACAATTATTATTTTATGGAATTTTTGCAGTATCCCTGTCTCAGTGCCACCTGATGCTCCTGCTGCTGTTGCAGACCGGAGTCTTCCTTGGGTGACAGTCCCAGTCAGGGTGTCAGAGTCAGTACTGGCAGACACACAGGCTGGTGTGGGAGCCCGTGGCTCAAACAGGGGGCTCAGCTCAGCTGTGTCAGTTGTCAGTTGTCATTTGTCATTTCTCTTATCAAAGGGAGAACTGCTCCATGCCCACGGCCACTGCCATCACTGACAACAGCCACCAAATGCCACTGTCTGAGGGGTTGTTGAGCTGGAGCCTGCTGGGCTGGGTAAGCCAGATTTATGTCAAATTTGAGCTGTGGAGCTTGAACAAGGACTAAACTTAAGTGTTACAGGGGACTCTGTGCTCAGTGGTCTGTGGTATGTTTAGGTATAGCCTAAATCTGCCAGCCTGTGACAACGCTTCACGTACTGCACGGGAAAGGCGAAATTCCAAAGCTCTGGAGCATCATCCCTGCAGTGCTCCTGTGACCCACACGTGTGCAACAGCACAGCAGGATTACGTGCTGCACTCCCTACTGAACAAAGTAGGCTCTGCAAACAAAGCCCTGCATGCAACCAGAGAAGGTGAGGAGACATAATACCTTAGGGAAATGTTTTTATTTATTCTCCTTGGGTGCATATATATGGCAATCACCCATGCAGCATGATCCAGGATGTTGAAAACCATTTCATTATGTTCTATAAATAAAGGACTGATGTGGTTCAATTGTATCAATTATGCAACTCTTCTAAGTGGTGTAGTCAAGGGTAAATGCAGGCAAAGGACACTCCCTTTGTACCTACTTCTGCTCTGCACACTTCTAGTATTTACCTGCTCCTTGTATACCACAGACAGATGAATCTACCCACTTTTATTTACCACTACACCACTGACTCTCCTTTGGTCAAGAGCTTTTCCTATGCACGGATGACACAATGAAATAGAAAATGGAAGTCAAAGCACTGCTGGTGTGAGTCTGTTGTGCAAGATATGTGGCTGTACAGTAATTTCGAGCAAAGCATCGGTTTTAAACAATGTTTAAACTGACACCATTATTATGCAATATTGTTAATTATGGCCAGAAGGGTATTTGAGGTTAGTTGGCGCTACCTTTGTCCATTTTATAATTATACCAAGAAGAGAATATGACTAAGTTGTGCCCAAGCTAATTGTATCCATTTGGTTTTATCCCTTCTCTTCACCACTGCAAGTCACTTGCATTCTGAAGTGGAATTTTTTTTTTTTTTTGAGGGGTTTGGGTGCATTTGAAATAAATACAGCAGGGCTGAGTGCTGACTGGGCAGCTGCAGGTAACATTGCAATAGTAGCACTAACAATAGCAATAATAAGTACAGATGGTCAAAGGAGCATGTAAGCTGTCTCTTTTGAATGTTACCTGGCAGTGTCAGGATGAAAAACAAATAAGCAAAACTAACAAAAACCAACAAACAAACAAACACCAAAACACCAAAAACCAAAACCCCCAAGCAAAACAAAAACAACAACAACAAAAAAAACCCAAACCCAACACATCAAAAAAAACCCCAACCAACCAATCAACCAAAAAAAAACCCTAACAAAATGAAACAAAAAAACTCCCATATCAATGGATTTACCTCAGAAAGGAACCTGGTAACTCATGGTCTTGTTTGCCTCCAAAGGCAAAGTCTGCCATTGATGGCACTTACGTAAAATAGAACTGCCTGCAAGGCCTGACTGCTGTAATTAACAGGCAGTTTTAGAAATTATTGGCTAATGCCATTTAATAGAAATACTGCCAACTATTGTTGTAAAAACTTGGTTTGTTCCTTTGGTGGTAATATAAAATGACTCAACGTGGCTTCACTGGGGAGAGATACTTTTGTCTGCTACATATCATTACCTACATTTTTAGACTGGTTTAATATGACAATACAAATTTTGGAACTTAAATGTATTTCCCAAAACTAAGAAGAGGGTCAACAGCCTCCTGAGCAGCCACAATACTGGTGATACAACCTGCCCTTTCATCTTGTACTGCCTGGCAGCCAAGGCTGCTTTTGCCACTGATGGTGTTTAAAGTTTAAAGGTTTTTGTATCAGGCAAATACATTCCTGTAAACCTGAGCAGCATTTCCCTTGCAGTGTGTACAGTATCACTCAGAGAAACAACACACATTTTTATTAATAAACGCTCTGTTTCACACTGGAAAATACAGGTAGTTCTGTGTGCTCTGCCCATGTGATGCAGCTGTTATATCACCTAAGAACATTTTCACAGTGCTGCAATAGTGACCAAAAGGTTATTTCTCAAACCTTGTCACCCAGAAGGTACCAGCTGAAAAGTTTCTATGTGATTGCTAAAGAGTGGAAAGCAACAAATTAATATTGGCAAATCTTAGATGAGGCATGATGTGGAAGTTGCACACCTAAGCCTAACACCCACCTTCACTGCAGGGAAAGGAGAAACCAGACCTGCAGACATGCTAATCAGCTCCTGATTTGAGAATTCCCACTCACCTTTTTGCAAATGAACTCAAGAACCTCGCTGCTTTCTATTCACTGCACTGAGAGACAGGACTGGAGAGCCATTAATTGCACCCCTATTACAGCATTTTATTATGCCTTTTAATGTGTGACTTTAAAAGGGAAGG
>NW_020956369.1:160499-166165 GCF_003031625.1 Empidonax traillii
CTGCAGACATGCTAATCAGCTCCTGATTTGAGAATTCCCACTCACCTTTTTGCAAATGAACTCAAGAACCTCGCTGCTTTCTATTCACTGCACTGAGAGACAGGACTGGAGAGCCATTAATTGCACCCCTATTACAGCATTTTATTATGCCTTTTAATGTGTGACTTTAAAAGGGAAGGCAGTGCATGTAGAGACCAACCTGCCTGATATGGAAAGGGGAGGCAAAGTTCTCTCTCTGGTCAGCTGGAAGTAGCCTAAAGGTGAGTCACTGCTTGTGTTTGGGAGGGCTCGAGAGCATGGGGGGGGGACCCTCCAAACCAGGGTCACCTCACCCCAGCTGCAGTGCTGCCAAGGCTCAGGCAGTGCCAGGCAAAAACAGAGCTCCCAAAGCCTGGCTTCTGGCTGCACCCACTGGGAGTTCAACAGGCTGTGCCTCCTTTCCAGGGCAAGAGGCAATGCCCTCTGGTTTTCCTGAGGAGACAGAGCTCAGGGGCGATGGCAATGCTGATGGGCAACACCTTCTGGACATGTCTGAAGTGAGCAGGATATGGACACTGGCAGCACCACAGGGATTTGGGTTCCCCATCCCACTGGCTTTCAGTGGAGAACCCTGTGAAACCCAGACCATCATCTGATGCCAGCTGCAGCCTGCCAAGCTGAAACACCAGCTGACGATACCTGTAACCTGCACTGCCCCTGGAGCAGCTGCTGTGCACTGATCCCACCCAGCAGGGCACAGGAACTCCCTTTTGCAGACCCACACACCTGCCTGCACATGGTCTCAGTGGGGAGCAGAGTAAGGCATCCCCAAAACACACACAGGTCTGGAGGCTGGGCAGTCCCAGTGCCAGGGTCAGAAATTAAAATGCTCCCCCAGCAAACACTGCAGTGCATGGCTTGGCCGTCACCAGCCTTACCCCCTCCTCACCAGCAACCTCCCCCATAGGTGACCTGTCCCATGCCTGTATCAGGTGGCAATGATCCTTACAAAGGTGGTGGAGCTGGGACATTAATACACTGAGTGAATTGATTTCCTTTTCCATGGCTGTCTCTGCTCTTTTCCCTTCATTGATCTAGGCATTAAAAGACAATTCATTCCCTTGTCCAGGCCCCATGTATCCTTGTATCAGAAGAATTCTTGTCCACTGGATAGAAAGAGTGAAGATGTGAATGTATCTTCTCTTTTGAAGTCCTCCCACTACTCTTCCTTCTTTGCTAACTAAAGTCAGCAAGGCCCAGGACCTCCATCCACTCTGATCCCAACTCACTGAAGAGTGATCTGAAACCAGATCTTGCTAAAGAGGTTCCATAGTATGTTTATCAGCTCATTTGGAGGCTTCCATCTGACCCATAAATGAGAGTCCCCTTGCTGGGCAAGGACTCTGGGGTTTAGCAGTGTCTCAGTGGAACAGATCACTCATCACAGCTCTCAGCATCACAGCCCTGAGGAGCTCCAGGACCTCACAGCAGAACCAAGGGGAGCCCACCCCTGGTCTTGATGAGGTGGTTTGGGAACATCCCTCCTGTGGGGATGGGCTCCACACAACCTGAGCCCACTCAGAGGGGTTCCCATGGCCCTTCCTGCAGACTCTGTTCTGGTTGGAGCATCCAGCTGAGCAGCTGAAGGTGCACCAGAGCCCCTTGCCTTGCTGCTGCCGCCCTCCCTTCCCAGGGACAGCCCTGCACCCTGGGGCTGGGGCCCTACAGGCTTGGCCTCGCTTCTGGGAGAAGCTTCCCACTTCATACCAACAACCCTCTGCAACGATGAGGATGCTGAGCAACCACAAAGTCTGGGTTGGGTGGGACACTGGTGCCAAAGAGCTTCCAAAAGGTGAAGGGAGGAAAAGTTGCCTACTGCTGGTACTATAATGGCTCAGCACTGGTGCCATAAATGAGACGAAGTGTGTTGGATGTTTTGTTTGTATGTAAACTGTACGGTTAGAGTCTGAATAAACCTCTTTTGTCAATGTTCTTGCCTTTCTGAGATAAAAATAAATAACCTTAAACAAAGAAGGAGTGGAGACCTGCCAAGCTAGCCTGGTTCAATAAGAACTTCACAGAAAGGGAATAATTTTGTTCCAAAGCTGAGGAGATAAAATTGTAAGCTTTCAGGATGGCAAAGCTCCTACAGAAGGAGCTGTGTTTTACACAGGAGGCTCTAGAATTGAAGAATTAAAAAGGGGACTCTTCCAAAAGGAAAGGGAAAACCAAAAATACTGTAAATTTTTTGCTACCAGAACTGCTTTCCAGTTTGATGCAAAGGCTGCCTGCAAATAGCTGCTGAGAAATTGGAGAGGGGCTGGGTGATAGCAATTAGGAACATTTTAATAATCATGAAAAAAAAAAAACACAATGAAATAATACTATGTATTAAGTAACTTTTGCTAGGCTGAACATAAAACAGACGTCAAGAAATCGTGCTTTTACTTTGCAATTAAACTTAGCAGTGAGTTCTAGGCTTACCACTCTGATGCCAACGTGGGAACTTCAAGTAGGCAGCAACACATAATTACTGCTGGGTGGAGGTGAATCAACCACTTTCCGTCATGAAGCCAAGGAGAGACCCTCAGACCATCTGTCAAAGGTGGGTGGGTGAATAAGAGTGTTACTTTCTTGCTGTGCTCCAATCAGGGCACCACACCTTGTGATAGTATCTCTGTAATGAGCAAACAACTCCAAATGATGTGTCACTGCAGGAGGGCGACCCAGCAAGGCAGGTTTCCATAACGCACAAGGACTGCCGTGCTCACCCTTACCTTGGGGCCCTGGAATCCTCAGCCTGCCGTGCAGAGGCATCTGAACAGTGTCTCCTTCACCAGCACTGCTGGTGGCTCCACAGCAGCGCTGTCACCACACGAACATCTTGTTTGCTTGCCTGTGCAGCACTCTTGAAATCTGCCAATGTGCAAGTAAGGAGATTACAAACATACTCCATCACAGAATGGATTAGCATGGGTAGAGCAAAGGATGACAGAATGAGGCACGCTTCTTCCAGCTAGCGGGCCATTCCCGATGCTGCATGCCTGAGTGTTCCCACAGAGTTGTTCCACCCACCCCTGCGCTGCCTCTTTCCTCAAGTGCAATTACCTGGTGCAGCTCCAGTCACGGGGGATGTGTCTGCTCTGCCAAGTCTTTCCAGTCAGGAAGGCCCCAGTGAATCCCACTGGACCCTCTGTGAGGCTGGTCCATTGCTGTGCTGACCAGCACTTCCAGGAGTTTTGTTTTCCACAGGAATGGAGTGATCCCCAGATGCTGTCTTGGCTGGGAGCAGGTGCAGTGGCTGCAGCCAGGCCCTTCTGGCAGCAGTGAGACTCAAACCATTCAGACACAGGCCAGCTTGGCATAGTAGCTGCTCAGGCAGCTCAGGCTCCAAAAATTCCCTCAACCAACAGTGCAGGCTCATGCTGAAGGGCTTACAAACTCAACACAGGTAATTAACAGGCTGCTTCTGAAAGGGATTAGCCAAAGCATTAGCAAAGATGAAGATGTCTTATGTAAGATATCCATACATTTTTTCCTGGGCATATTGTAGTAGAGCAAGTCCACACAGAAGCCATGTCCAGCCACTGGTTACAGCCAGTATGGATCTAATACAGATTGTACCTGGCCAGTGTGGTTGACACCTGTGCTGGAATGACAGGCTGGATGGACAAGGTGGGGGAAGCAGTGGATGTCTCTTACTTTGACATTGTCTCCTGTATAGGGTGATCTGGGGTGGCATTGCCTGAATGGATGCACCACAACCTGGCTGAAGAAAGCCCACGGCTGGCCCAAAAGGCTCAAAGGATAATAATGGTCAACATGGTCAGCAACTGGACATTTAAGTGGTGTTAACTGATGGCATTCTTCAAGTGGCAACACCAGGGCCAGTCCTTGCCAGCAGCCTGGATGAGAGAACATAGTAATTCCTCAGCAAGTCTGCATGGAACACAAAATTGAGTCTCTGTGTCGTTGTGATGGAGGACAAAGGGAGCCATTCAAGGGGTCTTCAGCAACCTGGAAGACAAGCCTGAAAGAAACCTGCTAAGTTCATCAAGGACAAATGTAAAGCCTGCACCTGAGCCAGAACAAAGCTGTGTGACTGTCACCAGCACAGGGCTGATGGCGAATCACCCCTGGGCTGTGTGAGCCGGGCTCTCTACAGGGGTGACAGCACAAGAGCACAAGAAATTGCACTGCTCGTCATAGAAGAAATTTTTCAAAATAAGACCAGTTAAACTGGAGCGGAGAGGTTTGTGAAATCCCCATCCTTGGAGATTTCAAAAATTGAATGGACAAAGCCCTGAGCAGCCTAAGCTAATGTTGAAGTTAGCCCTGCTTTGTGTAGCCCTTCAGTTGACTCTTCAAACAGATATTATTTTGTGTCTGTTTTGTTGGACTTTTTTTTGTTTGGTTTTATAGCTGCTAGTCAGGGAGATATGGCTGGAATTAATGATTCCTCAAAAAGAATGGAAGCTGTTATTAGCATCACCTGCCAATTATTTATTTCTAATACGAATGAGTTCTGAGTATGCATCACAAGTCCAGACAGTCAAGAGAATTCACTTCAGAGATTTTGTCTCTAAGGAACAAAGAAATTAACTTTCTCTTTCATATTTTCAAGTCTGAGTCTTAGCAGAACCCTGTTGCAAGCGTGAGGCATGGGTCCAAGAGACCATGCCTGCAAACAGCACTGCCTGCAGTGCAGGAGTGTCACCCTGAAGGAGGGCAGGACATTGGGATATAAAGGACATATGGACCTGCTGGTCTCTGGAGAGACACAGGTCACTCCTGTGAGTCACAGTCTCAGGTTCCCCCCAACGCTCCAGGCCACCCAGCCCTCTGCAAGCTTACTGTTGTCAGAACAGCAGTGAATGCTCAGGAAAAGGCACCAGATTTGTACTTTAGTGTGTATCAGCTAGGTTCTGTGACACCAACACAAAACTTGTGCCAAGAAGGAAAAAAATAAATAGAAATAAAAACCAAAACCTATTTGAAAGTATGTTCTGAAACAAACAAGCAAAACCTCTTATCCAAACAAATCATAGTTAGATCTTGGGTGAGACCATGTTTATGAAAGTTTGGCCAAGAAGCTTGCTTGGAAATACTTCTCCAGCCTTAACATAACACTACTAGCCTGGACAAGTGCTACCAGAGAACATCTCATTAAAATGCTGTTGTGGTATTTATTTATAGATAGTAATTTATATCACATCCATCATACACACTGATGTGGCAGCTCTGATTGGCACATTGGACTGCTGCTCCCACAGCACTCCCTGCCCCAAATCCACTCCCCGTGTCCCCCACTCCCTTGCCAACACCACTGTTTGGGTGTCTGCAGGGGTTCAGTGTGACAGCAGTGTTGCTCTCAATCAGCCTCTCTCTGCCCACATTCATCCAGCCCTGCAGCTCTCCAAACATGCAGGTGGGGGATCAGAGATGCATCAGCCCCATCAAGAGTCAGGCACACATCTGTGGTGCTTTGCAGCGAGATGTGCTTGGGTACAACCATCCCAGGCGCTGCAGAGCTTATCCCTGCAAGGCAGCTGGAATCTGCATTTGCTGGAGCGTCCAAGTGGCTTTGGAATGCACCAAGGATAATGCCAGAGAAGCACACCTGCAGGTTGCAGGCACTAATGCAACAGCCAACATGATAAACCCCTTATGAGAAAGCACAGGGTGTG
>NW_020956369.1:166678-168812 GCF_003031625.1 Empidonax traillii
AAAAAAAAAAAAAAAAAAGGTTAGGTGAGGTAGCTGGAACTGCCAGGAGCAATGTGAAATCAGTTTACATTAGAGCAGGTTGCTCTTGATTTCACTACAGAGTTGTCACGCTTGGTAAGAACAACAAGCTATTCCTATGGCAGCCCCCATTGTGCAGTTCAGCACATGCAGCCCAGCAGAAATAAATCCAAGCAAATGCAGTGGCTACGATGGGACTTTTTGTTTTAAAAAGCACATAAAATGGTTATGTAAATAAGTTTCCACTTCAGGAGCCTGTGAGAACAATTATTTCACTGTCAGAGGACTTTGTTACTGGAGCACCTGATGTTTCACAGGTTACCTGCACTTTGGATTGAAACACTGTCATGTACATCCCTCTGCAGCTCCCAGGTCCTTCCCACTATCTGGCCCCTTCAATCTCCAACTTACTTGAATGCTTTCAAGCTCAACAGCTATCTAGATTTGCACCTTCGTGCATGTCCAGAACTGCCCCAGTCCTGACAAGGCCAAGCAGCTCAGCCCAATTCACACCTAAGTCTGATCAGGATCAAGAAACTGGGCGTTGCTTTGCCTAAATCCCCCGAGGGCTCTGATGGGGGATTATATGTTACCTGGTGACTGTTTCATGTAAAATGCATAAACAGCCCTGGGAGAGGAGTCCAGAATCTCAAACTGCCATATGAGGGCTGGAAGCAGCAGGTAGGACAGCCGTGCTCCCTCACGTGCACTCACTCACTCACCGGCCCGGTGATTCAACAGCACGTTGCTGCAGAGCAGCAGCTCCTCAGCAGAGCACGGGCCACGAATGTCCAGCTTCCTGCCTTGTGGTTTGGGTGCTCTGCTAGAGGTGGCAGCTGGGAACAAACAGCCTCAGGAGAACAGTGACCCTGTTTGTCACTTCCTGGCTATCCTGGTAATCCACGTTTCAGATTAGGCATCCGTGCTGTGACAGAAAGCTGCCTGCACTCACCTTCTAGAAGAGCTGCGGGGCTGGGTCAGCGTAGCAGTAGCATTTAAGAATTAAAATGTCCCTAATTAGTCTCTCTGGTCACCGCACTGAATGTTTTGGTCCTCATGCTGAAGTGCCAGCCTAGCCTCAGGCACCCTGCAGGGATTTCTGGCTCTAAAGTCAGGAGCTGGGCGCCGGAAATAAGAAACACAGAGCTTAATATTGAGACATCAAAGTACCTTTGGATTGAACTTAAAAAATTTGTAATTGCATCTGCAAATGACTACACCACATCCTCAGCCTGGGCACTCGGGTGGTGGTGCATGACGTGAGGAGTGTCATGAATTAGCACGTTCCACGGAGAAAGCCACTGGGAAAATCTGTACTGCTGCTACTGCTACAGGGAAACAGTCCTCCTCCACCCCAGCAGCACACCAGCTCCGTCCCTGATAATGCTCTCTCCTGAACAATCAGTAGTGCATTTGTCTCATCCAGGACCATTTGGAGGAGAGAGCAAACAGCTTGGTTTCTTCTAAAACTGGGGGGAAATTGTATTTATATAAAATATAACAATGCACAAATTCTCACATTTCTCTGAGGAAACATCTAACTGGACAAGCTTCCATCTGGACTAAATTCATAGCAGTGTGCAGCTTGGTCGGGCTGGTTTCCAGTTTTACTGGACACAAAAGTTATATTTCTGATGGTAGAAATTGATAATTTGCCCTGGGCCAAATACACAAAAATGCTTTGGAAAATGCCATCTCTTGCTCACAAACGCAAAGCTAGAGTTGTTTCTGAGTTTCACTTATTCAGCAACTCTTCTGCTGTGAAAAATCCCCTTTTTGCTGCACTGCCCAGAAAGTTCCTTTGGAAACCACTCAGCACACCCAGTACACGCACCAAAAACACCAGGAGAGAGCCACACCAGGAGACAGCCACAGGCCAAGTCGCTTCTCATAAATGCTCTCAGTTTTCCTTCTGAGACGGCACGGCAAAGAGCAAAGCTATTCACACTGCTCCCATGCCCTGGTCTGGGGGCAACACCTCCTCCTCATACCTCAGAAGAATGGAAAAAAAAAAAAAAAAAAGAAAGAGAAAGCTGGGAAAATGCTTCCCAATTGCGTGCTTCAGCCAAAGGGAGCCCCACCATGACTTTACCACTAATGCCACTGCTCATCTTGA
>NW_020956369.1:169558-171745 GCF_003031625.1 Empidonax traillii
AAAAAAGAAAGAGAAAGCTGGGAAAATGCTTCCCAATTGCGTGCTTCAGCCAAAGGGAGCCCCACCATGACTTTACCACTAATGCCACTGCTCATCTTGAGATCTCCCCTGCCTTCGGTGTCGCTGGCAGCATTAGGGACTCTCCAGCTAAAAGCTGAATGGCACTGCTCTGAGAAGCTGAAGCAGAACACAGTCACTGGTGGGTCCAACCCCAAGCCCACCATTAACTACAGAGGGCTGTGGATGCTGCAGGTGCAGAAGAGCAGAGGGTTCATAGGAAAACAGACCTTTCCCTGAGGCTGATGACTGCAGGGTGCAGGAAGGTCCAAGGTACCAGCTGAGGAAGCATGTCACCGTGCTGTTCCCCGCCAGGGAAGCTCCAGCAATGGCAGTGCAGAGCTCTGATTCACACCACTGTTGGCAAATCAGTAATGGCTTCAGGGGAAAATTAACAGGTGGTCACGGTGACAATTCCCCTCTCCTCTGTGATAATAGGCTACTTATGATTGTCTGAAACCACCTGCAGATTTTCCCGGGCATCCTGGCTACCGGTTAGAACAAAGCATAGGTCTCCTCAGTGGTGTTGGCAGCAATGGGCTTGCTGTTCACTAAAAGCCTCACATTTGTGTGCAAGAGCCTGTACAGTCCAGAGTTTCACTGCTGTGATGCCACTGAGGGGTGACACGGCAGTGATGACCAATACTCAGACTAAGGTTCAGGGAATAATTAACATTTTCTAGCTAATCCCTCTGCTTCAGGGAGTACATCCTGGCACCCCAGTTTTCCCATTGCTGTAAGGGGGAGAAGTAAATCATCACCTGGTTTTCAGAGCAAGAGTGCAGTGGATCAGTGTTATTAAAGACTCCTGCATCTCGCTAGGCAACTGAGAAACAACAAGTTGCCCAAAACAAAGCACAACAGGAGGAAATAGCACAGAACCCAGGGACGGGAGCAGAAAGCTCCACCACCCTGGGTGTTTACACTGCCGGAGAAAGGCGGGGACGGGCAGCAAATGTGTATCTCATGAGTAACCAACAGGTGAGTTTTCATGTGGCATCACACGCTGAAAAGTCTGCCAGCAAGTAACACTTACTGCTCTCCCTGCCGGGGCACCTGTGTCTCCAGAGCAGCACGGAGGAACAGGATCTAGGACATAATGCTGCCATCCTCTTAACCTTGCTTAAGCTACAAGATGCTTGCTGAGATCCCCAGCTCAACCAGATTTCATGAAAGTGAGCACCAATTCCCCTTTAGTGCCTGCTGCCCACACAGGGCTTTGTGGGGTGAACCTCCTGCACACAGCTGGTCAGCTCAGGGATCTGTGAACTGCACTGCTGGCAAACTACCCACCTGAAACCCATCACGCAGGCACAGACACACAGGGAAGCACCAACAACACCTGCTTCCCTAGGACACTGTGTGTCCACCACTCCTCTCCTTCCCCTCCCTCCTCCTCTTCTCTTGTGCCAGTAACATAGAACAGTAAGGCAAATATGAGGGCACCCAAAATCTCCCTTTCCTGGCAGCTAGGAGCCTCTGGTGCTGCCCCCTGATGTGTGTGAGCACTCAGTTGCGTGAATCCTCTTTCCCTTGCGCTACAGAGACCCTGCAGCATCTCCCACGTGTTCCTTCCACTACGCTACTATTTCCTCACATCAGCACCTGCTGCTCAGCCTTGCTGTGTCCTGCTTGGTGCAGAGGGGCAGCTCTTTGCAAAGCCATTCCTTCCCCCTCCAGCCTTGGATGGAGGCAGACCCTGGTCCCTCTATGACTACAGAGCTCAAGAAGACTCTTTGTTAAGGGTCTGGCTCTGGAAAGATGCTCAGAGCTCACAGCCAAACATGACCTGCTCTGCAAGGACAGGTCCTTCCTCACCAGCCTCTCTCCCTCCCCCAGGGTTAACAGGCAGCTGGGGCTGCTGGGGCAGGGGCTGTTGATGTGTTAAAGGATCACTGCCTTTCCAAACCGCATTTCAGGAAGCTGGGAATTGTAGCCTGCAGTTTGCATGATTTCAGCTTCCAAAGGTGATCTCATGTGTGTGTCTGTGTGTGCCACCCTCCTTCGAGAAGTGCCTCAGGTGCAGGTGGTGCCAGCAGTGCCTGTGCTTTGGCTGTGGCTGCTCCAGCACTCTGTACATCACACCCCCTGCTTTGAGGACCACGTGTGTGCCTCAGGCCAGGCCAGCTG
>NW_020956369.1:172618-186031 GCF_003031625.1 Empidonax traillii
ATTTCAGCTTCCAAAGGTGATCTCATGTGTGTGTCTGTGTGTGCCACCCTCCTTCGAGAAGTGCCTCAGGTGCAGGTGGTGCCAGCAGTGCCTGTGCTTTGGCTGTGGCTGCTCCAGCACTCTGTACATCACACCCCCTGCTTTGAGGACCACGTGTGTGCCTCAGGCCAGGCCAGCTGGAGGACACAAGCACCAAGGGACCGAGAAGCTGTGGTTAGCTGGCAGGTGGCACAAGTACTGCTTTTCTGATAACTGGCTCTAATGGCAGAACCTCTTCTAGGGAATCCTACCTGCAGCCAGCAGATGAACCGCAAGGACAGACTCCATCCCTTCTCCACAACAGGCAGCCAAGGACAAGTGGTGCTTGGAGAATGACTTTTGGGGTTTCTTTTTTTTTTTTTTTTTTTTTTTTTTTGCAAAAGACAATGACAGGGCAGGGGTCACAGTGCTTAAAGTGCACAGATGCTCAGTCAGTTGGAAGAGGGATGTGCTCTAGCACCCATGTTTGAATTTTAACTGTTGACTGTGAGCCAGCTTCAGGGATGACGTAGGTGGTTTTGTAAGTTATATTAGTAACTTAGTGGGGTGGCTGTAAGCAGGCCAGCTACACCACAGCTCTTGATGGGCACAGTTCCATAGGGAAGATGCACAGGTCTGAGCCTAAAGGAGAATTTCCCAGGAGATAAATAATGCCCTATCTGATATTTCAACCTGGGTTGCCTACAATGTCCTGAGACAAACACTGGCAAAAATACAGAAAGAGGTTTTTTTGTTGTTGTTCCTTGGTTACGAATCCTCTCCACAGATTTGGAGATGTTGAAAATAATCTATGAGAATGTGGGTTATTATTTTTTAATTGGAATTTTAGTCCTGAACTGTATTGGAAATCATGGTGATGGAAGAATAGCTAAGCCAGGCTGATTTGTTACAGTAAAGCTGTAGATTAGATTACTTATTAACAAACAGCAAATGGGCCTCTGCCTTGACCTTTTTTCATTTGAGCAAATATACTCTTCCTGCCCCTTGTAAACAGAAGTTTCTGGTAACTGAGTCACGTACCCCCTCACACCACTGGAGTTAATTTTTTTCGTCTGTGGCTAGGATTTTAGTCAAATTGAATTTTGCCAAGCTCAGTAAGGTTATTAGCAGTATTATTAGTCTTAATAATACCAACAGTAATAATACTACTCTGGATCACCATAAACCTGAAAGTAAGTACCTCGCAAATACTAATTAACAAAACTCAACAGGACGTCTGAGAAACCAGCAAAAAAATTGTCAGCCTTGCTCCAGAGCTGAAGAGCTGAAAGCAGAGCCACAGCAAGCAGAAGTGGCAGTTTGCTTGATGAATTTCAATTAATGGCTGTTCCTTTGGTGTCATGAAATGCCAGGTGCCCAGTGCCTCTGGCAACGCTGCCAGGCTGAAAGCAGCAGCCCACAGCACGTACCTGGAGCAGCAGGAGCCAGTTTGGGAACTGGAATCAAAAGGGTTGGGCTGTCAGGAGCTGCCCTGTCAGACATGCCCCAGGTGTCTTGTCCCCTGGGGTCCCTGATCAGTGGTTCCTTGGGCACTTTGGAAAATCCCACCTCTGGGTGGCTGATTTGCAGTGAAGTGGAAGATCAAGAACACGCCTACAACCTGCAAATGTCCCAACAAGCCATGGATATCTGCTCCTTTGTCAGCTTTTGTATTAGACCATTTTGAATGAAGGAGGCAAACTCTGACAGCTACAAGAAGCTCCTCTGGAAAGCAGATGACTACTTTTCCTTCCTAATTATTTCCTTGACTTGTCTCTACCGGTATTAAAACCTCCAGAGGTGGCCGAATCATGACAATGGCACCAAGGAGTTTGCAGAATTCATCTTGGTTTTAAGTTAATTTATCCTATAGATATCACCCAAATCCATTCTGTAACACACAACTTTGGGCACTCAGTAAACAAGGTGAAAGTTTCATCTAGATTCTTAACCAGTGATGTCTAAGGGCTTTTGCAGCATGGGGTAATTACTTGTATTAATTGCAGAGTCCTCTAAGGTACATTATGCCACAGCATTCAGATGACTGGAGGTACAAATTGGAGGAGTGACTTTTTTGTGTCGCTGATTTGTTCAAAAAACTTACCATTTGTGGGCACAGAAAGGACACAGACAAAGTCAATCTGGATGTGCTGCTTGAAGGAGGACACAGTGCCAGGAGCAGCAGCCTCACAGCTGAGAGATCCTAGTGCTGTTTCTCACTCTGACACAGACTGCTCATGTGATCCCGAGCATGTCACATAACCTGTCTGTCCCCATCAGTAAAATTAGGATAATAGCAGTTAGTTCATGGTAAAGCCTGAAATATATCAAAACAGTATGAAAGAGAGAGTTTGTCTACACTGTCTGCACCCATCAGTTCTTCTAAGAGGTACAGAAAGCTCTGTGGCAAGACTTACTGCATTTCCCTATCTGTCTTACTCTGTGACTCTATTCATTCCCTACACTCTATGTCTTTGAAGAAATTCTCTGAGAACCTTTTCTCTGCTCTGGAAAGGTGGATGCTCTAACTTCACCATCACAGCCATCCAATTTATTCTACTTAACTCCCCAAGTTCTTTACAGAGTTCTCCACCCTTGCAATGAATTTGAAGCATCTCATTTGCTGACAGTAAATCCCAGTGTCTTACATGTTCCTTTAGGTCTCCTGTGATACCCACTCTGTTTCTCCTCACAAAAAAAAAGACACAGGTGCTACGGCTGAAAGTGTGTGAGGTGTTGCTTTTGCAGGCATGGCAGAGTTCATTTTCCTGCACTTCCCTGTGTCTCAGCAGCCCCAGCCATTTCTCTGCACAAACACACTGGTGCCACAGAAGTTTTGTCATGTGATGCCCGTAACTCTAAAGGGAATCCCATAGCTGCCATCCCACACAGCGCTTTGAAGATCCAGGCTCTGTGTTTCATCCCAGATACAGACAGTCCAGAAAAGTATGGCAAACAATTCAGGCACAGTCTCTGGCTTGGCCAGCTCTCACCGCTGGCATGTTATCCTAGAGCAGAAGCAGCCCCTGGGCTGGAATTTGGGCAGGAATGGAAGTGATGCTGCATCTCTCTGGGAGTCCTCCTAGATCCTGGAATACACAACCCAAGGAAAACAAGTCAGGGTCCTCTGCACACCCCTCTGGTCTTGCACTCTCCAGGCATAACATTTGGCAAACATCAAAGAGGGGCAGGAGGATTCCCCCCTCCAGCCCAGCAGGAGTTTTGGGGGTTCAGCAGGGTGAGGCACGCTCCATCCAGGCACACACCCAGCACACACCCCTGGCCTGCAGTCATCCACAGAGCCATGGGATGGCACAGAGCTTTCTGAAGAGCTTTTGTGGCTGTGACAGAAAAAAATAAAGTAAGCAAAGGCTGGATGAAGGGAAGGATGCTGCAGCCTGCTGAGAGCCTGAGAGGACAGCTCTGCATTGGAGAATTTCCTGTCCACAGCCTGGGGACAGCAATGTGTAACCTCTACCTGGCACGGGCACAGCCCCTCTGGATTTGTGCAGACCCCCTCGTCTCCCAGCTCTGTCTCACCCAGCTGTGAGCTCTGTGCTCTACAGATATGGTGGCCTCCACTGCTGGGCCTACTTCCCTCACACAGCGGGGAAGGACAGACAATCCTACCCGCAGGGAACAGGACCAGAACGCAGGACTAAGTAAGGAAATGGGATCCTGAGGTCCCAGGCCCATGGGCACAAGGGTCCAATGCAGGTATCAAAGAGCAGGATCACATCACCGTGGCTTTCTGCATCACTCTCCCTCACCTCCATGCATCCACCAGCTGCCAAGAGCAGCTGCCTGGTGGGGCAGGCACACTCCACACGACCCAAAGGCACAGGAGCTGTTCTGCACCTGCAGCGGTGCAATGGTGCAACAGATCATGTCCTTGCCTAACCCTTCTTTCCTTCCCTTTATCACAACACTGGGCTTGTTGGTAGCTGTCTCCTTTACTGAAGAGCACTCCTGGGTGTGATGCCAGGTGAACAGAGGACAGTGTCTCGCCATCACCCTGTTCCCTGGCTCTCACACGGTTGCAGCAGAGGGTGTGGGTTGACATCCCTGGGCTTAGCTCAGTGCCCAGAACCTCAGCCCTCTCCTTCTCTCAGGAGGTGCCCCTCAGCAGTGCAAAGGGAACAGGAAGAATCTGGAAAGCTCTGTGGCCCTGTGCTGTTTTCATGTCTCTTTACACACACCACTCTCTGAATGGGCAGAGATCTGTGAAACTGCTGATTCATTACCATCTTCGCCATCTGTGGCCGCTTCAAATGAGAGTTCACCCTGACCCAAGGATGATTTACTTCTCTTGGATGTTCATTGCAAACTGCCTCCAGACCCTCACACTTTGAGGGATTTGGGTAAAATAAATATAATTGAATCTCTTGTGAAGCTGTTGAGTTAACTTTGAGCAGTGATGCATTCAAGCCTCTGACAGAGAAGAGAAGAGAAAGATGACAAGAGTCAGTGTTGGGGGGAAATCAACTTCATACCCAGCTAGCTTCCCCAAACCTATCAGTATCAGCATATTTGCCAAGTCACAGTTTGGAGACCACTGAAGAATGAATAAGAACCTTCGACACCCAAGGGCCCCAAGCTGGGTCTGCACAAGGGTTGGAAATAGTTTTCCGAGCTGCCAAATACTGCACGAATCCAACCCATCCCATGGCTACAGCCACCTCCTCTTGCATCACCAGAAAACCTTCATTTCCTTTTTCCTCACCTGATTTTGCAGATGGTTTTAGCTTTAGCCCCACTGCCTTTCCCTCCTTTCTTTTTTCACTGCGCTCTAAAACTCTGCTGTTGCCGATCTACTTTCCCATGAGCGATCACGGTCTCACCAAGCAGGACAAAGCCGTGGTCAGTAAGATCTCCTGCCAGGGCATGTTATATGACACTGTTGTGGCCAAGAAGCTGCCCCCTTCCTCCCCCCAGCTACGTCTTCCTACTTGTGAAACCGTCCCCTCAGAACCAGAAGAACCCGCTCCAGGGTAAGGTGCCTGAATAGGGTTAGCACGAACTGGCCCTGGAACTTTGTTATTAGAGCTGACACTGGAATCTGAAGTGGTGCTGCTTAGCTGCACCTCCTATTAATATCTCCAACGTGGAAGATGGTTTGCATACCTCAGTATTAGCCCCAGCGTTATCACAGGACAAATCATAATCATCATAATAAAATTTGGCAATAACCTCAGTTTAATTAATAGTAAGGAGAGAAAAAGTCTTGGCGGGCCAGATGGCAAACTCTTAGTTTCTCACGTGAGGACTGTCAAATTACTGTCTCCACATAAGGACGTCACAGAGCATATTTAATAAACCTTGTAAATGTTTATCAGAGTGGCAGTAAAGATCCTGACTGACCTGCCTGGATCTGCCCACGTGAAGGAGTCAAATGCAGAGCTGGGTTTAAGGAGCTACCACCCTATAGAACTCAAGTGCATAAAACTAGACTTTAATTTCACTCAGGAACTGAAGTCCAGAGTCACAGATGTCCCTGCCCTCAGGTACCTGCACTCTGTGGTCTCTCCTTGGTTCACATTCAAGTTTTCTGCTTCCACGCCTGCCCAGAACAGAATCTCCAAGGAGATGCGCTTTACACTCTCCTCCACAGGCATCCAGAGAAGAGGCACCCCCTTCTCTGAATGCCCTAAGGTATGGGGTCTTGTCAACCAGCTCCGAGAACACCAGATGCAGCCTGAGGCTCCTCAGGCCATGCAGCTCTCATCACTTCACCCTCAAACAGAAGCTGCCCACTAGCAGCGAGAGGGGGAGAGCAACCATCTCGTTAGTGAAAGGCATGGTTTCACTCTGAAGAACTTCACCCAGAATAGCTGATGGGCCAGCAGTTAGACAGTCTCATGGGAAGTGAGAGACAAACACTCTCAGATTGAGGAAGGCATTGAATCCGGGTTCCCCACTTCCTCAGTGGATGCTCTAAAACAAAAGACAGTGACTTAGAAGACAGACTTCCCAGCCAGAAGGAAGGAACACTACTCTCTTACCTCCAAGAGCACTGTCCTTGGGGAGAAGCACGCCATCAGAGTCCTTACAGGACTTAAGCAGTAAGTCCTGAGTGAAGTTTCTGTGCTCTGATGGGATGCCAGGGATGGGAGAGGAGATTTCAGAAATACCTGTATTTTCAGTCTGCCCTCAGACATCAAACATGCTCTGTGTTTGGGAGGTTAGGTCTGGACGTAGCCTTGCTGTGAACAGGGAGAACGAGGGGGAAGGAAGGGCTGTGCCACTGCCCAGCATTGCTGCTCCATTCCTTGGGAACACACGCTCCTCCAGACTGTGATCCCTTCAGCCCATCCCAGCAGCCTGGCCTGCTGACCCCTCCCTGTCCTCGGGCTAGGCAGCCTTGGCACAGCAGCGCTGCCCTTGGCTGCAGGGTCTGGTCTGGAGCCTCCTCCTGTTTGGGGCTGTGCCCTGTGCTGGTCACAGGCAGGCAGCACCACTCACACAGCTCGGGGGGCTGGGGGGTCTGGCCAGCACTCTCAGCATAAGGGCCTTGTCTTTCAGCTGTGCTCCTTGGATCAAAGCACGTGGTTCACTGAAGCTTTATAGCTCTTTTGGCTAGCAAATGGACTATATGGGAATTTGTTTTGGTTCTTCGCTGGTTTTGACTTCTGGTGGGGCAGGGCACTGAAAATTGCTTTCCTCCCCTTTATAGAAAACAGGAGAAAAAATGACTTCACACTTGCACACTTCAGCAAAACAACCTTTCAACTATAGTAAGTAAGTTCTGCCTCATCAGCGCGGTGTACTTTCATGGCCTTATGTGTTATCTTGCAATAATAATAACAATAATAAAACAAACTTTCCATATAAAACAAAGCAATAAAAGTGCATCAACTTCAAGTGTTGCTTGGTAATCCCATGAAAAAAAAGGCAGCGTGACACAATTTTGCAAGCTGTTTCTCTTGGCAGATGGCATTTCCACTTCCAGTGGAACTCCAAAGGCTGAAGTGACTGACACCACGCTTAACTTTAGTTAAACCCTGCTATAGCTGCTGCAGCCACTGCAGAGTTCTGCTTTCATGTTGCTGCTAGCACAGGGAGTTTCAGAATAATTTTGGATTGGCTTGGATTCAAGTCTAGCAGGGTGCTGCAAATAGAAATAGCAGAAGAAGGTAGTGGAGTAAAAATATGCAGTGTTAGATCACGGGTGGAGAAGCAGCGCAGACAGGAAGTCAGTGAGGGGGAAAGGCACAGTCCTGCTCTCTGCCACTTGACAGATATTGAACACACTCCATTTCCAAATGCCTGACAAACTTCCCACTTGCATTAACTTTGCCTCCCACCTACGTATCAACATCGGTAGCCGTTCTGGATAAAAAGGCAGCCACGAGAGGAAGGGGAATGTCTGCTTTCAAAGCTGCCCTTTCGAGTCCTCCCTGTGCGTTGCATCACAGTTCACAGGGTCACCGTGCTATAGTTCCATCTCCCAGCAGGTACACCGGGGTAGAACCCTGCACTCCAACCTCTCTGACCTTTGGGGACACCCCTCTGCAATCTGGGCTCGATCCACTGCTGTGGTGTCCCACAACTGCCCGTCTGTGTGCCTGCAGCCAGGCTGGGGTGATGCACCTAATGGCCTGGCTCATTGTCCAAGTCCTGCTGGCTCCTGTGGGATTTGTCAGTCACATTAAGGAATCTGAATCTGGATTCAGGAGCCTAAGTTATGGCACTTGGTGGGGAAAACTTTAGTCAATACGACTGCACAATCCTATTACCATGACAGGCCGGGAATGTGAGAACTCAGCAGTTTGGAACAAGGTGCCACATTAAAAATAGATTAAACTGAAAACAGCCCTTACGGCCCAAGGCACCTGGGACAAGTGTCTGCCAGATGAAATGCCTTGAAGGAACTGTTCACTGGTGAATCAGGTGCTGGATGAAGGTGCCCACAATCGCCTCAAGACACAGACAGATTTTTTTTTCCAGAGACACTGTATTTTTTTATTTTTTTTTTTTAGCACCATATGAAACTCAGCAGTGTCTCCAGCCCTAAGGAGATCCACACAAACCTCCTGCTTGCTCTGGCTCCCATGGCACTCACATCCACTGAGTTTCACTTTGAATTTCAGCCTCACAAATCTCCAAACTCATCCTAGAGAGATCAACGGTGCCAAGCCTGGGCTCCAGCTGTGGAGCAGGACTGTTCCCCTTCCTCTGAACACTACTGTATGAAACCAATGTGTCCTACTGTGACACAGGAGAATGTGATCAGCACCCAGTGCAAGGTGTTGGGAGGACTTATTTCCTGGTCTGTTTGCAGCCTGGGGGTGAAACAAAGGGTGTTTGTTTCCCTGGCTGGCGTCTTCCTGCTAGCCAGGGACAAAAGTCACTCGTCCCTTTGACTCTCTTAGATCTGTCCAGCAATGATCACAGAGGTTTGCTGACACGCTGGTGGGCACTTCTGACAGTTGATGGGGTTGCAGTGGTTCTGTGTTTTCTTCTCCAGCAGTTCCCAGAGGACAGAGATGCTTTTGTGCTTAATATACGCTGTCATTTTGTATTATATCTTTTCCTTGGAAGTAACTTCATAAATGACCAAAGCAAAACACAATCTCAAACCCCAAAATCCAAACACCGAAGAAAGCTGAGGAGTGCTGCAGACATCACTCATGAATTACTGCTCCTCCAGCTGACCCAGAGCCAAAGGAAGCCATAGCCCCGCCTGCCTTACAACAGCCATCTGCCCCTGACTGGTGGTTACTGCTCACCAACATTACTTCCCTGGATTTCTGCTCTTTTTCTTCTCCAGTCCCATGATGTGGTGAGGCCCTTGATAGAGGCTTTTGCTGCTGTATCAGCATTTGTGGCATGAAAAAAAAAATAAAAAAAATTGTGACAATTGGGCAAACCTTTGGATTCCACAGCTGGGTTGCCTGAAGACATAAATGACCAAGCACAACCCCAGTGCCCAACTGCCCTCCTCCTCAGTCTGTCCTCCCATGCCTGATTCATGCAGCAGTCACAGAGTGACAGCAAGGGTTACTGTCTTGCATAAAGAACTGACAAATGACTTGCTCAAAGCAGACTGGATGTATTTGCATATAATGGCTCAATGTGCTGGAATAATATCACAAGCACACTCCATCCAATTTCATCTCCAGCTGAGTACAGTAACTCACTCAATATTACAATACACTTGACAGATTAAGAAACCTGTTTATTTTATTAGGTTTAATTCCCCGGCATATCTCTCCTATTTTCCCTTCCGGACTGTTTGGGAATGCCTTACAGTAACAGGACCAAAAATAGAACAGTATATAGCAGGTATGTGAATGACTATGTCCTGTGACAAAGACAGTGCCAAAACTTTGGGGTGATTTTTCAGTAATTCTGTTGGTAGAGGTTGTCTGAAAACACAATAGACTAGGTTCTGGCGGAATAAATAAAGCCAGATAAGTGATAGATGGGGATATACCTCCCCCAAGTCCTGGGATTTTCAAAACATGCCTACTCCCTACACTCTGCACACAATCTACACATTTTAAGATCCAGAAGGCACCTTTTTTTCACACCTAACTTTATAAATTTACACTAGGCTTTATAACCCTCAAATACCTCTGTGGCACAAAGCCACATATGCAATACGTGGGTGGAAAAGCTGTCAGCACAGTGGGAAAATATCCTGCTGAAACTGAAAACTTTGAAGAAACAGCTGAGTCACTCCTTCCCAGTTAAGGTAGTCTGGGCTGGTTACCCTCTCCTATGCCCCTGGATGGTGTCTGGCACACACACACACACCCCCATCCTCTGACTGCCAGGGACTCCACTACACCTCTAAACAAGAGCTGCCTTGGGAGTGCTGGGCTGACACTCCTCACACAGGTGTATCCTGTCATCCAGGCAATGAATGCTGATCCTCCTGGGGACTCGGAGTCCTTGGGCACATGCAGCAGGGAAGGTGGATCTGCACATCAGCCCTACCCTGGTATGCAAGGTGATACTCAACAACATTACCAGCAGTTCTCAAGGCAACCAATGTTTTCCTGGCCCCAGGAGAAATAATGGTTTTTTTATTACAAAGCGCGAACACTGACAAAATGTCAAAACCTACCTCAAGTGCACTGACCTAAGGAGTGAGACCTTGAAAAAAAAATATCTCATTTATCATTCTTTTTCTATTCCTTTCTCTCTCCTCTTCTTTCCTTTTTTCCTTTTTCCTTTTTCCTTTTTCTTCTCCTCTCTTCCTGATTTCAGCATTTTTGTGTTGTCTGGGAAGAGAGAGCTGGCTATGAGCTATTTATTACCAAAATTATTGAAATTGCAAAGATCCAAAAGTCATAACTGCCAACAGATTATAGACTCTACTAATGGAGTCACCCATGAAATCTATAAAGCTCATTTTAAAAGGAACTCTAGCACAGCCTATACATTTTGATCCCCAGAAAACTTGGCTTGAAAATATTTTGATCCTTTGACCTGCATTTTAATCAGGATGCAGAATTTTCCTGAAAACTAGTTTTTGTGTGTCCAAATCAGAAAAGCTTACACAGATGCAAACAGCAGCTCAATTTGTATGTTCAAACATGTGCCAGATTTTCAGCCTGTAAGAATAATTGGCACATGAACTGCAACAGCAACACGCACCAGTGAGCTGCACCACAGGCACACAGCCATGCCCATGCTGTCACTGGGATTCACACACAGGGGCTTGTGGGGCAGCTTTGCCAGAATGGCAATATCAGAGGTAACTTTTGCATTTTAGGCCCTATAACAACAAGCACACTTTTACTGGCAAATCTTCCATAAAAGCCTATTTCCCAGCTTTGTGTTACGTGCTAATGTGACAGCTTCTAGCCAGTTTAACTTGCATTCGTGTGTTTCTTCCTCTGGTGGGAGCATATAATCCATATTGCACATCATAAAACGGTGCCCAGGATGTAAAAGCATACCCCAAACTTCAATTACCTTACTCTGTTCTACCATCACATTGGAATTATGGGTGGGACACTTGCTGATGAAAGAAATGGGAGGAAGGATTCCCATATGTTTTCAAAAATTTTCTGCAACTTTTCTTGTTGATCTCACATTTCACAAAGCCCAGCAGTCCTCCAGTGAGAGCACTTTGCTTTTCACGGGAAATGACTCTGACTGGGGCAAAAATATGCTTTTCTAAATAAACAGATTATGTTATATAGCATGAAAGCTAAAAAAATAAAGTAGGCTCAGCACGCCTACACCCTGCCTGCCATCACCAGGCACACAAGCATGCCCAAGCTTTGGCTGGATAAGATTTCAAGCATTAGGCCCTCCAAGAGCAGATGCCGGACAGTTTGCTCTCTCTTGGGCCCTTTTCCTCCTTTTCCTGGACGTTCCTCCTCGAATGTTTGCTCCCAGTCCAGTTAAACTCGATGCAAATTTTCCCACTGGCAGAATTAAATATCCTCACTTCTACATCCTAACTGCAGCCTTTTTTCTCCTCTCTTCTCTAACTTTCCCTGGGTATCACATTTCCTTCCAAATAACCTCACTCCTTGTCTCCAGTGACCTTTTTTAAGCTTTTGCTGCCTGGTGGCTGCCCATCGCTGGCCTGTAATGCCCCAAGAAAGAAAAGGCAGACAACTCCACGTGCTTCCAGAAAGCTCCTCCGAGTCAACCAGGAATGCCCAGCAAAATCAGGGAAAAAGCACCTGGAATCCGTACTGGGTGTCTTGCACAGAAGGATGGAAGCCTTTAAAAATCACTGCTCAGTCATCAGCACAAAACACAAATAACAAAACATACACTGTTCAGCTCAGCCCTGAAATGTTTTCATTACTTGAAAACTCCTGCCATTGGCTCCTGAAAGGGGAAGAGCGAATTTCACTCCAAATGAATACATGAAAACTCTCTCAGTTGGCTGCTTGTGAGCTCTGGCAGGGATGATTCAGGTCACTGACATAACACTGAGGAATATATCCAGCTACTGAATAAAAGTCATGATCAACATCAGTCATGTCAAGAAACATCTGTCACTGTTTAAAATTCTAAGGGAATCATTCATACACAAATTAGCTAATAAAAGTTAGTTATGTTACTGATAGCTAAAAAAAAAAACAAACCAGATTTCCTACAGCACTTGGTAATCACATTACAAAATATATTACATGAGCTGAACTGAAAATTTGAATGACATTCTCCACATATTATATAACGACCTATATATTGTTATGGGTCTCATGAAATACCCACTGGGAATTTGGCTCAGCAAAGGCCGCCTTTAAACTGTTTTTATCAGCTCAGAATTCTTGATATGATATTTGTAAATGTTATTGCCCACAACGCAAACAGAAAGCAGTACACCTAGAGATTTATTTATTTACATTGCCTACATGTTCACTTAAAATCAGAACTTGATGCTGTTCTGTGGAAGTCATAGATTGACTTTTTCAAATAAATGTTGCTAATAGAGTGGCTACATACATTTCTCACTTAGCAAACCAAATATATAGTGTTATTCTTAGAACTGCAGTCTAGGGAATCAAATTCCAGTTTTATTCCAGTCAAGAGCAATGCCCCTCGCCTCCAGAAACAATTGGAATAAGCCAATTCTGTAACCAATAATAAGATAGGTCAAGAAATTTTTGGTATGAGAACTCTGGCAATCCCATTCTTTTGATATTTAACATGAGTTCCAGTAAACACAGGAGGGTTGCTGACTGGAATGAAGCAAACAGCACTGGCACTTAGCCTTCCAAATTTTATACTATTTTATGAGAAGCCTAAATGCTAATTTGCACAATTATGAATCAAAACCAGACACTCATTTCAGCCTGACTGTCATCAGGGTTTTAATGGAACTGACATGCCAATAAAAGTGTGAAAACAACTTAAAAAAAGTTAAGGAAGATACATTCCCAGCCCACCAAACTGAACATGGTTCCACCAAAGCAAATTGAACCCTAATAAATAAATGACAATATAACAAAAGTAAAACATACATGTGACAGAGATGACTATAAGTTGGTATATAAGAGCTAGAACTTAGTGACCAACAGCAGATTTGGCATTCAGCCCTGATCTCAGAGTTGCTGGTTTGTGTGCAGTTACTGGTATTTATTGACATCATCTCCCCTCCCTGAGGGACTCGAGCACAAATCACACGGGAGATCCAATGCATATCAGCAGCCCAGGATTTATTTGGTTCTTGAGGCAGGTCTACAGCCAGATGCATTAGGAGCTGTGGAGAGAATACCCAGAGTGAGAAAGCTGAGGTACAAAAGCTCCCTGGTATTCAAGAAAGCTCGGAAACACTCTGAGGCATTTATTCAGCCAAGACTTTCCCCGACTCCAAAGGGATATTGCCAGAGAAAGTGGTTTGAATGTCTAAAGTGGGGTTGATTCCTAAATGTGGTTCTTAAGTTTAAGTGTAAACAATCAGAAATCACAAAACCCCTC
>NW_020956369.1:189392-196188 GCF_003031625.1 Empidonax traillii
TGGGACACGTCCCGTCTCACGGCCTGCGCATCGCCAGGACACACAGCCGTGGGTCCAAATCTCCCTCTTTGGAGTGTTTAATTTTTGCCGTGCTGGACCTACACGGCAAGGGGGGCGATGGGCACGGGTGAGCTGTGCGGAGTTCGGCTCGCCCGGGCGGATCCCCCTCCACGGCAAAGGCGGACACGGGTGCTGCTGAAGGGGACGGGCCCCGGGGCAGCTTTCCCTGGCACGCAGCCCCAGCCCGGCCGCCCGGGCACGGAGCCCCGCCGGGGGAGAGGGCGGGCGGCGCCCGGGGGTCCCCGCTGACCCCTCACAGGGCACCGCGCCACACGCCGGGCGCCGCTGCGGGGCAGCTCCGGGACGGGACGGGACGGGACGGGACGGGACGGCCCGCAGGGAGCCTCCTCCCCCATCGCCACCGCCCCTTCCCGCCCCCATCGCCGGCTCCCGCACCCCTTCCCCGCCGGCAGCGCCGGTCGCCCGGCCCGCTGAGGGATCCGTCCGGAGCGGGGGGCACCGCGCCCTGCCCCGCCGGCCCCGAACAGCCCCGGGACGAACAGCCCTGCCGGGCCCGACCCGCACAGGTGAAACTCCGCGTCTGGCCGGGAAGGGCTGGGCAGTGGCAGCGCTGCGGGGCCCAGCCCTGCCCTGCCCGCCGCCTCCTCACTCGGCCGCGCCGTGCCCAGGCCTTGTCCCCCGCTGTCCCGTTGTCCCGGGAGGGCTCCATGCCCTCGCTGCCCGGCGTTCCCCTCGGCCCGCCCGGCCCCGCGTCCCCCGGCCCGCCCGCAGCCCCCGGCGCGGGTGAAGGGTGAAGCCAGGGGTGACTCACGGGCACACATCTGACACCGCAAGTGTTTAGGAAATTGCGGCTCTCTTTAGAGGCAACCGCGTATTTATTTCTCTGGGGCGAAAATCGGGGAGCTGCGCTCCACGAGCGGTATGCTGGTCTGGAGGAAGAGGGGAGCTTCTAGCTTTTCCTGCTACAGAAAAAGGGCTGGAAACACGCAGAGAGGCGGATGGTTATGGTAGAATATATGCTGTTTATTTATGAACGTAACCAGGACTTCTGACAAACTTTATATGCGGTTCCCCCCCAAATTAAAAAAAAAAAAAAACACCAATGTGTGTGCATATACATAGACATATACATACCATACACACACACACTGCACACACATACACACACCGCCAGCACTGTGCTCTGTCATGCTTTCAGACAGCTTCATCCACCTTATTCTCTCGTCACGACTTAACTTCAGTTGGACAAATTGCTGTGCAGCTACAACACGAGGAAGAAACGCTCTGCATGGCCACCAGCACACCCTGGAAGGGAGACTGTTTGTTTGTTTATTTTTCTCTCACCCTGGGAGAAGCTCCAGAGTCCAAAGGTGCTGCAGCACCAGGGACAAGCCTCCTTGCCCCGCCGCAGGCAGCCCTGCAGCCCCACAGCCCGTGCCCCCTTCCAGGAACCCTTGCCTTGGGCTTAGGAAGCAGCAGCCAGTACAGGACAATGTGAAGAAGGCAACACACACTCACACTCACCCACCCACACAAATAATAAAATAACATTGCAGCACAAGGGCATAGTCTCTGTCACCAGATAAAGTTGTGTGATGGCAAAGATCTAAGTAATGCAATAAAAATAAAGTGTAGCTAGTATACACGGAAAGGCTTTCACATTACATGAGGCACAGCTTGGACGGACAGAGACTTGGACAGGAGCTAAATGTCCTGGAATAAAGCAAAATACACTGAAAGTTCATAGTAAATACCCGCATCGATAGGTATTTATTCATTTGTGCTTTGCCACGTCGTGACATACAGTACACTGCTGCTCTTTCCTTTGATGGAGGGAGCTCACCACACTCTCTCGCAAGCTGCTGCTCCATCAGTCCCAGGCTGTCCATTGGTCCCACAGCGGTGGTGGGCCCTTGCCCCTCTCCCAGCCAAGGCAGGGGACAGGGCTTGGCAGAGGCAGCCCAGCCAGGCTGGGACAGTCCTGGCAGCACTCTAGCGGCTGCCCCACACCTCAGTGCTCCGAACGGGTGTCGAGTGCTGCATGTCTCTCAGCCTCAAGTCCTCTCTTCTCGTCGCTGGCATCCCCATAGCTGCTCCTGCCTGTTGAACCACAGGCCAGCTGAGGGGGCCTGGCAGGACACCCCAGACACCCCGACCTTCAAGCCTGCACGTCCCTCACCCTTTTTCCTTGTGCCCTGCCAGGCTAGAGGGCACAAAAAGCCCCAGAGCTCCTGCAGCTAGCTTTTAAGGCACATCTGAGTTGCTATGCATACTTTATTACAATTATTATTATTTTTATTATTATTACTGTTATTTACCCTGTGTAGACACGTGGGCTTTTTAATTCTTCCTTCCCCTTGCCCTTCTCCTTAGAAAACCCACCATGTTTTCAGCTTACTCGTGTGTCATCCGTAAGGCACAAACCTTGTAATACTAGAGCTGCCTGGCTTCTTGTATAGGTCGTGAACTGATAAAAAAAAACCCAACAAACAAACAAACAAACGAAACAAAACAAAAACAAAACAGCCCCGTCCCCCTTTCCCCCGGCACAGTGCGCTGGCCGCGCTCCGGTACGTAAAGTATCTGTGGGCGGGCAGGGCAGCCCGGCCGGTCCCGGCGCGGCCCTAAGCGCAGCTGCCCATGGCCTTCACCAGCGAGCTCTCGGGCAGCTGCCTGAAGATGCCCCGCAGAGTCTCCAGCTCCCGGGTCAGCTGCTCCACCCGCTTGCGCAGCCGCTCGTTGTCGGTGGTGAGCTCCAGCACCTTCTGCTGCGTCTCCACGTTGCGCTGCTTGGCCTTGTCCCGGCTCTTGCGAACCGCGATGTTGTTGCGCTCCCGGCGCACCCGGTACTCATTGCTGTTCTTGTCCACTGTCTTTTTCGATTTGCTCCGGTGGTCCGCGGGCATCATCTTGAGGGCGCCGGCGGCGGGCAGGCCGCCGGGGGGGTGCGGGTGGTGCGGGTGGTGCGGGCTGGGCACGGGCGTGGGGGGCGGCGTGGGGTGCCCGGGCTGGAGGTGCATGGTGGTCTGGGCGCAGTGGGCGATCTGGTACTGCAGGTGGGACGGGTGCTGCTGCGGGGCGTGATGGGGGTAGAGGGCCGACAGGGCCGCCGACTTCACCTCCTCCTCCTCTCGGGGCTCCTGCTTGATCACCAGCGGCCGCAAGCCGGGCGCGGCGATGCGCTCGTACAGGGGGTCGAGCTTGCCGTCCATGTAGCCGGCCACGCAGCCGAAGAGCGGCTGCTGGTGGTGCTGCTGCTGGTGCCCCGGCGCCGAGGCGGCGGCGCCGGCCCCATGCATGGTGTGGAAGTCGAAATCCCCGGCCAGGATGGCCTTGGCTTTCTCCTGCTGCTTGCTGTGCTGGAAGAGGTCGGCCAGGAACTCGTCGTTGAAGGCGGCGGGGTCGATGTAGGCGCTGATGTCGATGGAGTTCTCGTTCTCGCAGATGTCGCCGAGCTCCGCGCCGCCCGCAGCAGGTGCCGCCGCCGAGGGAGCCCCTCTGTAGCTGTAAGCGCTGCCGGGCAGGGGAGTCTGGAGCTGGTGGTGCTGACCGCTGCTCATCGGGGGCCGGGAATCGACCTCGTAGAAGTTGGCTTGCTCCATGAAGCACCTACAGTCTGCCGGGCATGGTGAAGGGCTGCTGCAATCCAGCTTTCGAACGGGACGACGGCGGCAGCGGCGGCGGTTCTAACAATCCTGCGGCACCCCGGCCCTGGACGGTGAACGGCACCGCGGCTCTGCACGGCTCGGCTCGGCTCGGCTCGGCGCGCCCGGAGCCCGTCCCCGGCCCAGCCCCGCTCTGCGCGCTGCCTGCCTGCCCTGTTGCTAATGGGCTGCCGCGGTCCTGCGTGCCGTATATATACAGCCCGCAGCAGGGCCGGGGATCGCCCTCTAGTGTCCAACCTCCTGCTGGGAACCTTTGACCGCCGCGCCGCCGGGGCTCAGCGCCCCGGCCGGGCAGCACCGCCCGCCCGCCCGCCCTCCCCCGGGAGCCGCCGAGCCGCGGGAGAGCGCCCCGCACACCCCGGCCCCGCACACCGCACTAACCTGCCCCGCACACCGCACACCCCGGCCCCTCACACTCGGCCCCGCACACCCAGCTCAGCGAGCTCGGCCCCCGAGGACGCTCCGCTCTGATAAGAGGCACCGGGGAACGGCGCAGGGACTTTGCGCTGTCGGGGCCGCTCGGCGGGGCAGGAGCGGCCAAAGGCGGCCCCGGTACATTTCCACCGTCCGCTCCCGCCCCTGCGCCGAGAGCTCCGGCCCAGCGCTCCCCGGCCGCGCTTCGCAGGGAGTCTCAAAGTTCACCATCAGCCGCGCATACTTGCAAATATTTGGCCAGTCGGGAATGTTTGCCCCGTCGGGACGGGGACGCGCTGCCCCACCGGCCGTGGTTCCCTGCCCGCAGCGCCCCGGGACCCGCGGGGCTTCCCCGGGCACAGCGGACCGCGGAGCCCGGCCCCGAGCGGCGCTAGGACCGTGCGGGGATGGCTCCCGGCGGGCAGGGGCGGGGAGCGCGGTGGCCGCGGAGCCTCGGTGGCGATCGGCCGGACCACCCCGCCGGCCCCGGCCGTCACTGCCCGCCCCAGGCGCGGAGGAGCTGCCCTGCCTGCACGGGACAGCCGGAGCCGGGTCACCTGCGGGCCCCCTCACCCCCCGCACGAATCAAGCAGGTAAATTTAATGACGGATTTCCCCAAACGCACACTCAGCAATGTCGAGCCGTGCCGGACCTCCTCCCGGCCTTGACCCGAGATAACCGCAGGCGCAGCCGGGCCCAGGCCCCCCGGCCCGGTGCCCCGGGCGTTCCCTGCCTCCGTATGCTGGGGGTTTTGAAGGCGATCAGTGCTCCCGGGGGACTGGAGAGGAGCAGCCCCCGCGGGTCCCCTCCAGGGTATGCTCCTGCAGCAGCTCCTGTGCCTCCCCAGGAGCCTCTGTTTCGAAGTTCAGCTCGGGAGGGGTGAGCATGCACAAAATTCCTCCTGCTGCCATCCCTCCGGTCCGCAGAGCAGATGTCTCTGTCCCCCCTTGCACAGCATGCATGTGCACCGCAAGGAATCCCACGGGCATTTAGTTCTCCTGGTCCCGAAGGTCCCTTTGAAACTGGCATAGAGAAAGGACGAGCCAAGGCCACGGGAGCAGGTGCGGGCTTAAAATTGCTACAGAAAGATCTGCAGGGAAAATGAATCAAACACAGCGATGGCTGGAGAAAAAAAAAAAAAAAAAAAAAAAAAAAAAAAAAAAAAAAAAAAAAAAAAAAAAAAGAGAAAAAAAAAGCTGCAATTCTAAGTTTGGATTTTTTAGCAAAGCAAACTTGTGACAGTAAATTCCTTGCCAGAAAGAGTTTGACAGATTCCTTGCATTTAAAAGTAATTGACAAAGTATTCAACAGGCAACAAAAAATGCCAGTGCACCGGGACCCCATGTTTTGATTCACACATTGCATGTGTGAACCTCTGTTTCATGAGCAAACGCAAGGCCAGCGGAGTCAGTCGGCTTTTACACTCCAGCGTCCTCTCGGGAGAATGAATTCTGTAATTGCAGGAGGGAAATATATTAATTCACAGACTACAGAATATACTTCTCACTATCAAGAGAAAAAAAAATCAATCCTAAATTGTTTTTTATACACAGGCAGTATTTTCTAAAATTACACATCTTGGCTTCAACAGGCAGCAGGAGTGCCTCACAGGGGTGCTTCCACGGGGAGCTGTCTAAGCTACTAGAACACTGGCAAGAACTCTGAACAAAGTCATGATGCAGAGGAAAAGCCCAAAGTCTGTGACAGGAGTGGGGTTTGGGTGTTTCAGAGTGGAGAGTAAAATGCCCCTGACTGCACCCATCTTTCCAAATCCAGCTGGTTCTACTCAAGCAAACCCATTTCCAGAAAGGGGACAAACCCAGAGTTGGGTTTGTTGCCTGGTGGGAGAAATATCCTCTGGAATAGAAGCTGGTAAGCAGTTTATACTCGGAGGTTTTGAGAGGCCTTATCCGACTCTGAAGTCAGCAGAAACAGGAATAGTCCATGGACATTTAAAATAAAAAGTCAGTGCTGCATGAAACAACAGAAGGATAACTAAGAAAGTGTAAGCAGAAGCATACAACTAAGTTTGTCATTTAGTAACAATACCTACGCCTATTTAGTCTTTAAAATGCTCTCACATTTTATAATCATTCTGAAATTAAGGCCTAACCACATATTAAAAAGAATTCAAAGTAAATCAGAAAGTTTAGGATCAGATTCCATTCCTAATTACTGTAATTAACAAACAAGTCCCCACAATTTAAGGACTGGTTTGCTCAGTATTTTTTTTTTTTTTACATAGACCCCTTTTATCTAAGTTAAGGACTTTTAAATAATCTCTTCTTACACGAAAACATAAATTCCTCTTCAAATTGCTTTAATATGGTATAAAATGAGGTTCCCAGACTTAGCAAATAAGACATATCTTTGTCTTGTTATTGTCCCTCCTTTTCTAAAGACAAATAAAACGTTTAGAACAGGATCATCCCCAGACAAGCACAAATGCTTATTTCCACATTCATGTCATCAGTGACTGATACCAAATATTTCAGACCTTAAAGAGGAAACTGGTTCTCGTTGCTCCAGTTACATGAGCCAGGGAGCTGATTTAACAAAGAGAGGAAGGATGTGTGTTGCATACTATGGCTCCCTGAAGCAGCACTGTCAACTCTTGAGGGTGCTATTCTTCCATCTCAAAGCAGACCTCGCTGTCCAGAAGCTCGAGGAGGCCGAGAGAAGTGCTCCACAATTTG